>NW_018128040.1:658710-667471 GCF_001952655.1 Monopterus albus
CTTTTCTTCTTTTGTCTCTCCTCTATCCACTCACCCCAACCGGTCGAG
This sequence comes from Monopterus albus, assembly GCF_001952655.1. NCBI lineage: Eukaryota > Metazoa > Chordata > Actinopteri > Synbranchiformes > Synbranchidae > Monopterus > Monopterus albus. The sequence goes on from NW_018128040.1 coordinate 658,759, forward strand.
GCAGAAGGCCGCCCACCAAGAGCCGAGGTCTGTCGGAGGTTTCTTCCGTTAAAGGGAGTTTTTCCTCCCCACTGTTGCCAAGTGCTTGCTCAAGGGGGATTTGTTGGGTTTTCCCTATGTAATAATATTGATAACAGTAAGGTCTAGACCTTACTTTGTAAATTATCCTGAGATGACTTTTGTTGTGATTTGGCGCTATACAAATAAAATTTGATTTGATGTACAAATGTCTCACAGAAAAAAGTAGTCTGTTTTTTTTTTTTTTTTTGGTCTCAAGTCTGTTCTGCTCTCTCCTCCTTTTTGAGCTCTAGCCAGAAGAGGAAACTGGCTAGTGCAAACTGGAGGGCTGTAATGTAGTTTCAGTGTCTGGGCCCCTGCGGTATAGTGCCCCCAGATGGAAAACCTCTCAGACTGTGTTGGCACATCACTGCTCCAATAATCAACAGCAGGAGTGCCCTTTCATTTCTATTAAATCTTTCTTCCTTTCTTCTTACTGCACGGTTCTTCTTCTTCTACTGTATGTGTGTACTGTCATCATGGCCCTAGCTCTTTTACCTCTACCCTAGACACTTTTCTTCTTATCTTCTGTCTCAATAATAATGCCTTTTTTTCCCTCACTCATCACTGCATGGTACTGCACTGAATCACTGCCACTCTCACCAAAGAATTACTTACATTATTCAGACCCAGCCAGGATTTGGACAGAAAACTTCTCTCTCTCTAAATGAAAGTATGGTGGACTCTGACGATGATCAGACTAACACAAACTACTGCTGAAACTCTACAGTCCTTAAGAGGACTATACTATCACATTAAAGGATATTAGGGAGTCTCTAATCAGAAGAGCAGTCTTATTGATTTCCTCCTCCCAACCTTCACATCAAGTCTCTTCTTCTTCTGTCCCCTTGCTTTTTCATTGATTATTGTTTTTTCTTCCTTCTTTAATTCACACACACACACACACACACACACACACACACACTTTATATCTGAGTTGACAACCAACTTCAAGTTTTTTCTATTTGTTTTTAACATTTCATAACATGATCTATTCAGTTGATGAGTAAATTGATGTAATGACTGATTTGTCTTTACCAGCAACAGCTACAGCATTGATCATTTTAGATATTTCTAAAATTGATAGTTGTACAAATGATTCATCTTTAAATCAATTTAACTTATATTAGATTCACTATTATAAATTGTAGAATTTTAAGATGCTTGCATTTCTGATTTCCCAGCAGTGAGTAAGATATTTCATTGACATACAGAATGTGACTTTTTTTTTTTTTTTTTTTAACAGCAGCCGGAAAGCAAGGTAATGCGTTGTTTGGCAGCTTACAAATTCTGCATCACATTTTCCACCCTAGCAAATCAGATAGAATGATCACCAGTCACTTTATCTGATCTGCAGATTCTGATTTATTGAAGCATCCCCAGGTATGAACAGTGCCTGCATACCCAAAATTACCTCTAGATACCTGCCATTTGTTTCTATAACCAGAATTTTGAAGTAAAATTATTAAAAGACATCCAAGTCACCGAGGTGGAATGTGAAAGTCCCTCAAGGTGTTCTTTACACTTCAAATTTTGATAAAGTCAGTAAGACCGAGGAACTCTATACTGATTAAAAATCTCATAAAATGAACATATTTCAGAAGGAACATTTTCATATTTTCTTATCTGCTTTCTTGCCTATGTCTGTATGTTATGAGCCAGGATGTGATTAGCTTAGCTTACCATAAAGACTGGATGCAGGGGAAAACTGCTGGCCTGCCTCCCTCCAAGGTTCAAAAATATGTATACTGTATATCTAAAGTATATCTAAAGCTCACTGATTAACATGTTGCATCTTGCTAGTTTAATCTGTGCACAAGCAGAAATGTAATTAACAAGTGCAACACTTCTTATAACTACGGGGGGTTGTATTTTTACATTTAAGATAAGCTAAGCTCCAAAGTTAACACAGAAATCTGCGTGTTAGAGAATTATACACACATGTGAGGCCTCTTAAAGCGTATAGTGTATTACTGTATGGTTTATGGGCAATTTTTATCAAATTCTATAATGGGTAAATAAAGCTTAGTGAACCCGGTCACACCAAAGTAATGTGGTGTGCGAACTAGTAATAATGTGATTATTTTAAATTGTCCAGTTGGAAGAGAGACAATGACAAATGAATGAAATAACATCCCAGTAGGAAACATACAGTACTGTGGTTTAATGGTTTCTCTTTTCCTTTATGAACACCAAACATTCAAGTGCTACTTATGTGCACATCTGAAAATGCTGGAAATTTTGATTCACTGTTTCAACTGTAATTTTAGGTGTTTGCATTAAATGATGCCAGAATGTTCTAGTGCTCCACAAGGTCCAGTCTCATCATCAGATGAAAATCACACTTTGACCTCTGCAATGAAGAAAACTTTACTTTAAGTGGTATTTTTAAACAAACACAATTCATCATTTTAGCACCAGATGACTGCATGCGGATAGCAGAGTCATAAAATAATGAAGTACTTATAGCTGCGGAACTAAAAGACATGATTCATCATTTTGGTGATCCTACTATATTTCTCTTTACTTGCCCAGTGGGGAGACTTTGTCTTCCTATTATAATTAGTGTGAAGGCTCCCTCTGTGTAGAAGCCAGCCAGCAAGGGCACTCAGGGATGGTTGAGTCAGTATATCTTCTCTGCACTTTTAATACAGAAGTACAGACTAACTGACAAGTCATTTCAACAGGACTTGATTCCCAGATTCCCATCCCTTCTCACAGCACAGTCTAGAGATAACTAACACAAGGCTGGTTCAACTTACTTTCAAAACCATTTCTCAAGGACTGAGAAAAACTGAAGGGAAAAGCAAGAAGCTTTCAGTCACTGTATGTGCATTAGTACAGAGGTTGCAGAAAGGTAAAATAGTTCATAGTGACGGTAAATAGATGGTGTGAAATATCACAGATGATTGGACAAATCAGTCCATCAGTAAAATTAATGCATATTTTTTGGTGCTCTGACAGGTGAAACATGACTTGCCATTCCATTTAGACTAGTGTAAAATAGAATGATGGCTACAAATGTGCAGTGCAGAATTACACAAATGACTGAGCAAAGAAAAAAGTCAAAATACGCTTGACAAGACAAAAAGCCAAACATCACATTCTGCATTCCCCTTTGCTGCATTCACTAAATTGGTGTAAAATATCACTTAACTGAACCTGATATTACCTCCAGAATGAAAGGTCTGGGAATTTAAGCAGTGGCAGCCAGTCTCCAGTAAAGTAGATAGTGGAAGAAATGTCAGAATGCATTGGCAGAGGGATTATCTTATAAAGCACACAGTTTTGATACTGGTGACCAGAGGTCTTCCCGGGTTGGGTTCAGATTCTACTTAGTCTAACTGGGGCCAGTCAGATCTTGATTTACTGCTGCAGGTCTCTGGTCTGTGTGTTAATATGTCCGATACTCAAGTGGAGCTGAATGTACCTGAGGCTGCACAGTATCCGGTGTGTTTTGACTGGGGAAACTGTGAGAGCACTAAACTTCTCAGCTTTGTTCTGGGGAGGGAACTGAAGCTGAGCTCATTTAAAAAAATAAAAAAAAAGTGTTACAAGATTTATGTTATTGAATTACATTATTTTTAATTTGATTCACAGACATTAAATAGGTCGGAACATTGACTTTAGTCAATTTATTGCGCCGTTGGCTCCAGAATGTTTTATTGTTGGTGCACCAGGTTGAAATACAGTACTGTAGGACTTTCAGTTATTTACTGTATATCAAATTGTCCTTTAAGCTTATAAATATTATTTTAGTTTCCATGACTTTACCTTTGTTCTGAGGACATTAATATTGTTTTACAACTGCTCTTTTCTATTACAGTTTCTAGTTAATTGATCAAATTAATTGATAGATTATAATGCTGCTGCCACTACCGTGTCTAAGTACAAATAGTAGCCTTTTCTTACATTCATTATAAAGGTTTCCTTGTTTGCTACTGTATTGACAAAAACACATTTGCTGATGTAAATAAGTTATAAACACTTTCTGAGTTGTTCAACAGTGGTGCAAAACTGTAGCTAGAGAAAGTGTATATAGACGACAATACTCATTTCATTGTAGCTATAGTACTCTGACAGTACAGCAAATGGACATGTAGTAAAGAAATATTGTACTTTTGCAGTTTGTGTTGTATTATTGTAGCTTTATGGAATCAATATATCTCTACTAACATATAAATAACATATGCAACTAAACTATTTATTCCATAACATATTAAGCAGAATCAGTCTTTTATGATCAACATGTACTGTAAGATTTCCACAGATTAAAAAGGCATGTCTGTGATGTTACATTAACTTCAAGCTGTTATCAAACAGCACAACACAAAGGTGGAGAGTTCAGATCATCAGTCAGAAGGTTAGAAGTGAAATGTCAGAAGTGATGGAAACTGGATACGTTCTCCTTTAGAAGAAAAACAAGTGAAAACCATATGACATGGAGCAGCTTCCACCTTTTTCAATGCCACCGTTAATGACAGGATTATTTGTAGATGTGTTGCCATGTCCTGTCTATTTCCACTATCCTTTATACAGTTTATGCCTTTTTGGTGTTTCGCTAGTAGCACTCCACATGCAGCTGTGATGGTGGCCCATTGTGTTTTCCCTCCGCTCTGTTTTTGTCCATCTTGCCACTGTGATGCATCCGGGAGTATAATGAAAACAAATAACACTCCATCGGAGTTCAGTAATGAGAAAGCACAAATATAAAGGACGGATTGGTGTGGCTGTATAAAGATAACACAAGTGGAGCAGCTCTTTCTTTCCTCCCTGAAGGTTACAGAACAACAAGATTAAAGGAGTGTCAGTCTGCAGCCTTAAATGGCTGGCAATGAATGCATCCCTGCTAAGAAAATGAGGGAGCGAGCAGGAGAGAAAATGGGAGGGTGTTTGAGGTATAGTGGAAGAGTTGGAACAGTGGAGTGAAAAGTGAGAGAGGGAGATATTGGGGGAGTTTGGTGAGACATTTAGGAGGAGATGGCAGTGTGATGATGGTTGAAGAGGCAAGTGATGGATGAGACAGAGAGAGGGAAACAGAAAGAGAGAGGGAGAACGGCAGAGAGCAATTGTGCTGTTCTTGACACCTCCACAGAAAACACCTTGGCAAGCTGTCAATCAGACAGGCTCGCTTGATTGATTTTCCCCTCTTTTCAATCAGCATTTCACTTTGCGTCCTCTTCCTACAGAATGTGCCCTGATGCCAACATTCTGGCTTTTTTTGTTTTGTTTTTTTAGGTCCTCTATGCTACACACCTGGACCAAACAGTGACTGTCGAATTGTTATCCTGAAGCAGAATCTCATGTGATCTTGTATATATCACCTCTGCACATCTAGTCAGTCAGTGCAAATTATTATTAATTATGTTATTATTTTATTTTTATTGCACCACAGGAATTATGACAATGAGCTGAGTAACCTTTTCATTGCCATATAAGAGGTTAACAAGCAGCCAATAAAGCCAGTGGCAAAGCAGCATAGGTTCATCTGGAGAGGAACGAGCTGCACAGTGATTATATTGTATATCTAAATAAGTTCTGTGAAAATTCACACTTGCCAGTCTGTCTTTCAGTCCCTCCTCTTCAAAAGCTAACTGTTCTAATCTTGTTTCACATGTTTATTTGTGAGCCTGGACATTTTCTAAGGAATAATAGTCTTTTGTCTTTAAACGTGTTATTGTATCATTTGAATTTATGCAGATGACAGTGTTTAGTGCGGCAGCAGAACTTTACACTTCCACCGGTCTCTGCTTTACACTTTTGCAGCTGACTCAGATGATGAGCAGAATTCCTGTGGTAAAATAAAAGCGAGCATGGACAGCGAGGGTGTGTCTGAGAGACAGAACCCATTGATTTCCATGTGGATGGATGAATAGATCAAATGCTTTTTCTTTCTCCACAATTCCCCCAACATCCATGAAGGCCAAGGCCAATCAAATAGCCAGCAATTGTTTTGGTTTGTCAGTGAAATAGTGGGGCCAGGTGGGAGCAGGTTTTATGTTAATCAGAGAGACAAATGGGAGAGGGCATGGGGGAGGCATCTTGGGAGAGAAATTCTGTACATACAAAGAGTGAGTGGAAAGGAGAGGCTGGCAAAAAATAAGGAACAAAGAGGAGGAGTAAATACAAAATAACTGCACAGCACGTGACAGATATAAAAAAAAAATCGAGAATGATGGATAGAGAAAACAGAGAATATATGCATGCATTGATTTTGAAAAATGTATCTTGAAATAGAAAACAGCATAGGTGCAACAACAGAAAGCAGAAAATTACTGAAGGACTAGAGATGTGCAATTCACCTTTCCCCAGCTGAGACAACATAATAAGGTGATAAAATCAGACAGCTTTGCTTGTTACTTTAGCAATGACATCTATCCGTCATTCAGCGCGCATCTTTGCAGCTTACCAATGTGCCAGCCGCTCACATCCCACCAACACCAAAACTATCTAGAAGGTGAAATCAATTATCTTATCAGTGCTTTTTTTTTTTTTTTTACCCCCAAGCTTTTGACCTTGTGGCTTCTTAGCATTTACCATGATTATGAAATTCATGATTTAGATTACATTCCTGATTACGGAACTGCCATCTTCCTTTTTCATCATGAATAGTAGGCAGATGTAATCGGTGGCCCTGTGGGAAAGGGGTCCTTATTTAGTTTTGAGTGAAGATAGCAAGAGGGAAATGAAAAAGCCCATCTCATTTCCTGTCTGCTACAGCCACTATGAGGTTTCAAAGCACAAAATGTTCCTCTGGTGATACATATCTCTCAGCCTTTAGACTCCGACTATAAACCAAACACAAAATTGCTTTTTTCACTTTCTGCATAGGCCACCATAAAGGCCTGTGCTTAGGAGGGCTTGCGAGGGGACCCATTATGCAAGAAGCCATACATTTCACAATTTACTTTCATCCTCAGCGCACTGGCCAGGCATGGAGGCCTCGTTCACCGGGGTCACACTGATAGCCATGACTCCAGGCCTAATTAGTCCAGAGGAAATAAAGAAAGCATTCATTGCATTTTATTTCCTGTCTGCAACAGATACAGGCTTCATAAATATTGTAAGTTCCAGATATCCAGATGCTAGATGGTTATTAAAAATGAAAGCAATGGTTGACCTCCAAACACACCACATTTTTCCTTCTGTTTTACCTTGCACTGTGCTTGAATGGGGCTTCCCAGGGAAAAGAAGGATGAACCTAGAGGAGCCTCAGCAGCATGTCCAACAGCCCTTATGGTTCTCTGACAGAAACGATTGTTGATTGTCTTGAGCCTGCAGGACAATGAATGAGAAAGGCCAGAGATTAAGGCTGAGAAAACATATTACAAACACGCAACACCATCACATTAGACAAACTCGCCAGAGTGAAAGAAGACAACTGCTGTGTTGCAGCAGTTTGCTGGATGTCTTGTGTTAACTGGGAAGGACCTGTAGTCAGTCATTTAATTTCATTTAGAATGACAATATAAATGACAAAAAGTCCTGGAAAATGATTGGAAACCAATAGGAGAAATGTAATTAAAACATCTGTCCAGGAAACTGCAGAGAAGCACATAAAGCTTATATTTGTCCTTAAAAAGACACTCAATGTGTAAAGCTATAATGGTCACCGGCAGCAGCGCCCATTCCCTCAGCCTGATGTTGTTTGGATCAGTATGAGATTTCTGGTTATTTTGAATTAGCCCAAAGTCTTTGTACAAAGTGCGTTTCTGTTTTCAGCTTAAAGTGGGTGTGAGTGTGGTGGTTACGGTGAGCCACAAGTTGTGTTGTGAGTCTAATTCAATTCTGTGATGGGAGCTGTCTACTTATTACCACAGTGAATTACCTGCTCTCACCTTCTCCTCTAACATTCAATCAAGGTTTCAATATACTGTAGGTGTTATCTCACGGTGGCACAATAGCGCAGCTGGATACTGTGGGGATGTAACAATATGAATAGATTATGTACTCCAAACAGATGCGAATGGCATCCAAATTAAAGCAGCAAAATATTTTTTTTCTTGTTTGTTTGTTTTGTTCGATGTGCAGCATTTTCAGTTGATTACAAGGAGAAAATCAAGTTCCAGTGCAGCTATCTATTTTATAACATCCCCACAGTGTCTCTATTATCTTAACAATGGGTCTTAACAATAGATTGTGTGTGTGCGTGTGCCTTTGATCAGGCCCTGTGCAGAGACACACACACACGCACACATGCTAAGGTCTTCTAAGTGGAAACAGCTCAACAGATCAGTGTCAACACTGATAGTTACTGTAATAACTGTAACTAAAGTGTTATTACAGAACATGTGCTACATATGATGCACATTAAACATGATGTAAAAGTCAAGTTTGTTCTTTGAATCATTTTCTGCAGTGGTACTTTTCAGTCAATTGGATTTATATTCCTTTCACTAACGTTTTAATCCAGAGGTGGACTGCTTTTTGTAATTAAAAACAAATCACTCATAGTGTGATTATTTGGGTGCTTTTTATTCCAGCTACATGGCTCTGGAGATGGCAGTGATGGTCTGCCGGTCAGTTTGATCAGCACCACTTTGATCTGGACTGAAATATCTCAACATCTACAGGATGGATTCACCCAGAATCTGGCACAGACATTGATGGATTTCAGACAATGAATCCTAATGACTTTGGTGACCCTCTGACTTTT
>NW_018128040.1:667556-685106 GCF_001952655.1 Monopterus albus
AAATGTTGTACAGCCAATCATGTTGCCCTCAGAAAAAACTGTAATAACTTTTGTGGTAACTTAGTTTTTCATTTAGTCAAAACTTTAGCTTGTTCAATACTTTGGTTTAACACCTAGAAGAAATACTGCAATTTATTCCTAATGCATAACTGGCTAATTTTAGCATGAAAAACTAATATAGTTGAACACAGTAAACATTATACCTGTGCACCATCAGATTGTTATTAGTTTTGCCTCTGTAAACATGTTAGCATTTAGGTCTGAGCATCAATGGGTCCATAGCATGGCTGTGACCAAAGTCCACTTGAGAATTTATTGGTTCTTATTGGCTGAAAAAACATCTGCACCTGTCTGAATCTTACTTTGCTTCACATCCCTGAATATGTTACTGTGTTTTGAAAAATACAGTCATGCATGGCTACACAGGGTCAAGAAAAGGCATGTGTGTTATATTATTGCATCAACTGTCATCTAATATCATTTGATCCATGTTAATGACCAAACCTTATGCTTTGTATGTAAAGGTCAAGTTCATTAGATAAAATACAAGCTGCAATATTAAATCTAATTAAAATCCTACCTTAAAAATTGTGTGGGAAGAGCAAGAAAGGATTATTATTTTTGCACCTAAGAAGTGCTGAATAAAATCACTACAGGTGTTTTACTTTAACTTGAAATATCTCCCCTCTGTAGCTTTTCTGCCATCTCCCTACTATCCCTGTCCTCATCAGGACTCAAGCAGTTATAGCAGTGCAACCAATGTGAGTTTTCAGCAGCATAAAAGAATACGGTGACAGTCTGTTTGTCCCCGTAAATCCCACTGATCCAACACAAAGCCCAGTCTCGACCACAAAGGGCTCTGGGGTCGAAGGCGAGCCCTGACGGGAGGTTCTGTCCTGAGTGTTGGCAAGGTGACCGTCTGCGATCAAGGAACAGTGGGGGTAATGCCCTAGAAAACCACAGTCACACATAGTGAACTGCATTTCTTTCTCAGTATTCTCTCTCTTTGTATTCAAGCCTTACTATGATATATTTTATAACTGCATCATTAATTTTCAAAAGAAGTCATAGCTGCTTGCTCCAAAAGATATATCTGTACTTTGAGGGAGAGCTAGTGGAATAGAAATCAAACATACATAAACCCTCTATGTTCACAAACATATCAATAAGAGTAAAAGGATGTAGCTGTGAATCACAGCCAGCACAGTCCATTTATCTAGAGCTTTAAGCAACGTGGCAGGCCAGAAAGATCCATTATGACAGTACTGCAAAGCTCACTTACACCCGCAGGGCTTCTCCTCTATCTTCAAGTCTGTGAAATGTGCTTATTATTGCTGCTATTTTAGACCATTTGCTTGGTTGTCTTCCTCTGTTTGTCCACCTAGTGAAGTTCCACCTTAGCAGAGTCTCATATATTGAATGCAGAGCCACCTGTTCTCTGCCTCAAACCCCACTGCTGGCTGCCCACACATGTATAGGGGCTTGTATGTGTGTCCAGACCGTGTGTCTGGAAGTGTGCATGTGTTCAGTGTTGCAGAAATTGTGGTGGTCCTTGTGCAGCAGCCACCATAACTCCTTAGTGCAGTGGGGCCATTGGATGAGGCTCAGTGCCTCAGATGTGGTAACAGTGACACCCACAGGGGGAGGAATATACTGACCTTACTGCCAGAGGGAAACAAATTCCCACTACCATCACTTATTATACCCTGGGTGCAAGGAGTTTATGGAGACGTATTGGGCAAGGGCAAAATAATAAAATATTAATGGCACAATTTTTTTTATCCCTATCCTAAGTAGGCCAGGAGAAAACTTTCTTAGCAAGAACACTACAAATGACAATATGCTTTAACCGGAGACTACGTACTCCACATTAACTTCCATTACTAGCTCATCCCTGCACAAACAAAATCTGTTTTTTCATTTGGCAACATCAGAAGAGGAAAAATCCCAAAGGATGATTCTTCTGATTCTTGTCATTGTTTTACTTCTGACATCTAATCTTGGGGAACTATTAAAATGATCATCAGCTATAAAATATTTTTTGGCTTATGGGGGACATGTGGGACTGCAGTATATGAGAAATGTGTTTACAAATGTAAGCTGCAGCTCAAGACTGTAAACATGGTAAGTCACATCCCAAAGAGCAGGAGGCTTTGTGATTGGCCCACAGGGAAAAGTAAAAGCTGTTCCTGTAGCGGCTATGTGCTCTATACTCACTTCATGTTAGTCTTCTGATTAACGTAGCGTAAACAAGAGAACTGATTAACTGAGACATCGACTTTCCTTTAGTCAAACTACAGATGATTCACAGTCTTCATCATTAGTCTTTTTCTATGTTACTGATGTCTTGTACTGTGATTATATCCATACAATCTTCCAAGTAAATCTGTCTGAAATGGTGGAAAAGTCCATAAGTGAGTACAATTAAATAGTGTACCAACAGAAGAACAATTCTGAGTTACTGGTCTTGTACATGGTTTTTATGCTAATTTAAACAAGTATAATGCATTTTTTACTCCACTACAATATAATAATCATAAGATCTACTTAACAGTATATTAAATATTTTAAATTAGCTCGACCTCAAACTGCTGGAATGTAACAATAGTCTACTGTTATACACTGATCAGCCGTAATGTTATAACCCCCTATTTGTGAACACAGGAATCAGTGCAACAATTGGTTGGTAGTCGTGTCACTCTGCAGCTCACTGTGCATCTTCTGTGAATCTCTTTGCTTCCATAGTTCTACTGTCAGGAAGAGCACAACTATCTCTACCATTCAGTGAAAAATGTATGTTAAAGGAGTGAAAACTGTGGCCGTGAGGACAAGTTAGAGAGAATTTTTTAGACAAATTCAACAGCCTCCCCACTCTGGCTGTGATATCATCACTATATCCGCTGAATGTTTCTTTTCATAGAGACCAGTGTACAGTATTTCTCATTTTCAGCAATATTAATGAAGATTCAAACTAAATGGAATCTTTTGAAAGGGATGAATGAAAGTTAAAAGTTTAATCTACAGTAGGTCAGCCTCATCATCACTGAGCCTTGGGCGCCCAAGACCCTGTCGCCGGTTCACTGTGTGTCCTTCCTTAGACCAGTGTCGGTAGGTACTAACCACTACAGACCAGGAACACCCACCAAGACCTGCAGTCTGGGAGATGCTCTGACCCAGACATCAGCTGTCACAGTTTGGCCCTTGTGAGAGTCTCTCAGATCCTTATGTTTGCCTGTTTTAACCACTTCCAACACATCAACATTGAGGACTGAATGTTCACTTGCTGCCTAATACACCCCACACACTGACAGGTGCCACTGTAATGAGATAATCTGTGTTATTCACTTCACCTGTCAGTGGTCATAATGTTATGGCTGATCAATGTAATATAATAATGTACTGTAACACTAACTAGTCTGCTGCATAATGAATACTTTTCATTTTACATACATTTGCCTAAATACAATTTTGTGCTTATATTTGTATATTTTCATTGTGCTATGGTGCTTTTTTTCTTTTGCTTAAGTAAAAGAGTTGAATACTCTGTGTCAACACCATGAGTGCACTGCACTAAAAGGCATTTGTACTTGTTTGTGTCATTAGAAACATCAACAAAGGATCTGGGCAGGCACATAGCAGCAAAGAGAAGATGCTGTAAAGTGAATCATCTGTCACTCTGGCCTCCATCTGCCCATGAAATGGATAAATTACTCTCCCCTCCATCCAGGCCTGAAATAACACCAGTCAGGTCACTTGCAGTCGCCTCCCTCTATCCTCAGTGCACACATTTAGGTTCATATGCCATCACAGACATCACTTTTTTACCTATAACCATAATCCTCATCAATTACCCATCTGCCTAAGCTAAATTTTCATTTGTTGTGAATGTCCTATGAATGCCAAATGTTGCCTGTACAATTTCAGCTGTGTGTTCTCCAGCTGCTGTCTGCTTGGCAGTACATTGAGCTTAACTGGCTAAATGGCCATGTTGCTTGGGTGGTAAATATAGTATTGTGACAAGCCAAAGCCCAGTGTTTCTCAGTGGTAGGAAATTTAGCTGCTGTGCTCATTACAAAAACATTTCAGCAGTTTCAGCCAATCATGGAAATGGTAATCATATTCAAACCTGACTATACAGCCAGAAACTTGACTGTGAAGGGAAAAAACCCTGTAAATAATGTAGATCATTTTTCATGTTTATGGTGCATCTGTTGCATTATTATCATGCAACTGTACTTTGCTAGTGCAACCCTCTTTAATCATTTATAATTTTCATTATATCATGTTTGCATTTTATCAGTTTCCTTGCATTTTAATAACTGTGTTAGCATGGGTCGTGTTTTATCTCATCATGGCCTAAGGGGACAAATGTGTGTTATTAAAACACTGAGTGAACCTAGTTCTGAAAAGTAACAGAACAAAGACTGCTTAACTATGAACAGCTGTGCCAGAGGGAGAGCCTATATCTCTGTTCTGTTTCGTTCGCTCTCTCAGCCTTATCACCTGGGTGTTACTGTTGGTGCCCCACTAACGGTGCACCTGCAAACAGCAGTGGGGGCAGGCCGGGGGGTGCCCTTTTATCTCAATCCTCATCTCTCCAGTTGGGGTAGCACCAACTGAAAGGCTGTGGTCATGGCCCTTACTTCTGTGCCACCACAGGCAGCGGCACCACCTGGGGGGAGAATGAACCTGTGCTCTGCCTGGAGTCCTGTGACACTGCAGCTTATTTATCCACGGTGAAACACTTTCTCATCCATACAAACAAAAACAGGAGCGTGCTACTGTAGCACCCATCAGCACAACAGAGGACTGAATCAAATCAGAATATCAGATGTGTCAGATATGCAGATGATTGTCCAATTCAGATATGACTCATACATGCACAATATACACAATCATAGCACAATTTTGCCAGAGATGTGGCTAAAATGTTGGCACCATTTGACAAACTACTTTTAGTGGGTTGAAACTGACAAAGTAATCAGTATCCATTATTCTTTATTTAATAGAACAGACACATTACTTTGTATTTTAGTTATATAGGCAAATGTATTGTGAGCCCCTAACCTGATGTTCTGTAGCATACCTTTTTGAGGAAATCACTGTAATCAAGTGCTTTTTGTAGCACCTAATGGGATGTCTCAGCTGGTAGTTTGGCCCACTCTGCTCCAGTTTTCTCAAGGTTGATGGATGCCATCACCTCACTGTGAGTTTCAGCTCTTTACATAGATGTTTGGACTAGAAAAGAATTCAGATCAGGAGACATATCAGATCACTTCAGAACAATCCAATGTTTTTGCTTTAAGATGTATGTTTTGAGTCATCCTGTTGGAGGAGCCATGACCTGAGACTGAGACAGATCCCTGTGATACTGAGTAGTACTTTTCATTCCAGAACACCTCAATATTCTTCTGCTTTCACTGTGACCTGCACAGATTCAAGGAACCCTGGAAAAGATGCAGCAGAGCAAAGCCATAACTGAGCCCCCTCTGTGTCTCACAGTGGGAGATGTGTTCTTTTCTTTGAAAGGTTTGATTTTTCTTCTGAGAACATACAACCGATCTAACTTACCAAGAAGCAGTTATTTTGTTTCATCTGTCCACAGGACATTCTCCTAGAAGTGCTGTGGCTTGTCAACACGCTTTTATGCTTCTCTTTCAAAAGTGGGGTCTTCTTCCATGGAACCCACTTACATTCGGAAAGTGATGTTTGGTGTTACTGGACACTGCTGTATAGTACCTTGACCTTTGGAGATCAGCTTGTATTAACTGCAAAGTATTCCCTGCTCATTTTCCACCATTTGAATTCTATCCTTCTGTTCGGTCTGGGGTCCGTGTTCAGTGTGGTGTATACAATGATGTCAAATAGTGCAGTCCATTTAAATAGGCAGAATAACTGATTACTGATTACAAGATTGAAGACACCCATGATTCTTAATTAAAGACTGCTTGAAATATCACTACAATCTGTATATTTATCACCCCTTCTAAGGGGTGCCAATATTTTTGTTCAGGCTATTATAGGAGATCTCTTTAGAATAAACAAGAAGTCAGCTCTTATCACAGCTGCTTTGTTTTATTTGATGGAGTGCAGATATGCATGACAAAAGAGCTTTTAATTTCAACACTTTTCAGGAAGAATGGAGCATTGTTTCAAAAAGTTGTAAGAGTACCAGGACTTTCATGTATATGTCATAGCAGTGAGACTTTTCTGCTGTTCTCAGTTTAACATAACCTTGTAAAGGTCTTGTACTTTTGATCCTGCTCTACTGTGCCATCCACCAATTGAAAGTGAGGTGACAGGAGGAGACTTCAGTGTCAGTGCACAGATGTGAACACATTCTTCTGACTGTTTAAAAGCAAGGCAAACCAACATGCATGCTAGAAAATGTGTTCTGCAGCATAAACTCTTGACAAATCCTGTCACACATGCTTAGTTTTTCTTTCTAACACAAACATTCCATCAGTTTTCCCTTCTTCTCCACTCTGTACTTACTGTGCAAAAAGCACACTTTCAGGTAAATAAGCGAGTAACACACAAAACTCTTGACACTGAACAGGGAGAATGCGCAATATGTAGCAAAGGTGGTGGAAAGTAACTAAGTATATTTACTCTGGTATTACTGAGTTTATTTTTCTGCTATTCCATATTTTATCTTCAATAAGTTTTAGAAGCAAATATTGAACTTTTTACTCCACTAAGTTCATTTGGTTACTTTAGCTTCTAGTTACCTTTCAGAAAACAATTAACTGTATAAAAATACAGTATAATCATAATACTAAGATATAAACAAGCATATAAGGTTATTAAAATGAGTTCCACTTTTGCTATAGTTGCAACATTTAAGTGATGTGCGCAACAGTGCATCAGTAATTGTAATCCAGTAATATGATATGCATTAATGTGAAATTTGCCATTCTGCACAATGAGTTTGGTTACTTTTGGTACTTTACTGTAATTATACTTTGATGCCAAAACGTTGGTACTTTTACTAAAGTACCATTTTATATGCAGGGACTTTACTTGTAATAGAGTATTTTTACACTATAATGTTACTACATTTGCTTAAGTAAAGAATCTGAGTATTTCAAAGTCACATCAAAGCAGCCACTAACCCACAAATCCAACCTCCATTAAATGAACTCACACACACTAGGCCTCTTTGCCATCACCTCCCAGGTTTCCCGGTTTTGTAAGCGATGTGTTTCTACAGAACAACACAGAGACACAGACATCAAATTAATTACAGTACTGCATGTTCACCCAGTGTGCTACAAATACTGAAATACTGACAACTGTACCCAGCTAACACCTTCCCCCCCAAACACACGCACATTTCATTTCCCTCGTACACACCCAAGTGCTTAGTTATTAAAGGTACGTTTCAGACAGCTTTCTAAAGCATTTAATCCCCACTGACCAACTCTAAATCAGTTCATTTTTCAGATATTTAAAAAAAAAATTAGCAAGAAGATGGTGTTTATGTTTGCATATATCTCACAGAAGGGTTGTTTTTATCTATTTTTATGCCTCCATCTCACCAATAGCCTCAGCTGGAGGCACTATGTTTTCAGGTTGTCTGTCTGTATGTGAACGTCATATATCAAGAAAACCCTGAAGGACCTTTTTTTCCTAATTTGGCACAAATGTCCACTTGGACTCAAACATAAACTGATTAGATTTTGGTGGTCAAAGATCAAAGGTCAAGGTCACAGTGACCTCATGTTCATACCATTCTTGTGAACATGATATATCAGGAACTCTCTGAGGAAATTTCTTCAGTTTTGGCACAAATGTCCACTTGGACTCAAGGATGAATTGATTAGGTTTGGGTGGTCAAAGGTCAAGGTCAGTGACCTCACATCTATCCAATTCCAATGTATTTGACTGAGGCATAAAACTAAGAAGTGGTATTTCCAGTTATTTAAAGCACTCATGCATCTATCTGTGTGTCTTGTACCTGAAGGAACTGTTGGACAGTTTTATCAGGATTTGACATTGTTTTGTTTTCTAAATTCACATTTAATTCACATCAATACAGATTTTTTTTTGTACTTGCTATATACCCTTGTCTTGTTTTTCTGAGTTTGGTGACATAGTGATTGCTCTCAGGGTTAGTTGGTGATTTACTGTAACTTGCGAGAAAACCATTGGCTTGGTTCCAACATGCTAACTCTTGTCAGTCACAATAGCACTTTTTTCAGGTTTCTCCATACTATGCTCTTTACTCCCTCTTGGCAGTTTGTTCTTGGTATTGTACATTATTTCATTCATTAGAGTTCGTTAGTGAATAGGGGGAAAAGCTCTCAAGCTAACCAATTACTTGCTAAATGTTAGCAAACTCATTAGCTCAGTCATTAACTGGACAAGGTTCCCACAGCTTATTAAAAAAAAAACCCATACTTGTACTATTGACTCAGTTTCCCTACTGCCTGCAAACCATTCTCTTCATGTGAAGCAGTTTATAAAAGTCTTCGGACCCTTTAGCTTGCCCTTCAAAGGTCAGCACCATCAATGCTAATGCTCATCAATTTGCACATCAAAGTTCACCATAACAGAACTCAACTGAAACAATAATCAGGACAGATTTATAGTTTGCAACTGCACGCAAATCCAATAATTGCATTAATTCTATTACAATGAACTAATTTCTGCACAAAATTCTGCCTTGGATTTTGACTGACAAATGGTGGATGCTACTTGTCAGCAGTAAATATTAATTGAGTTGGTTGAAACTGATTTTTTCAAAAGGAATAAAAAAGAGAAACCTTGATGCATACGGTACTAAAGTCAAAGCTAGAAAGACTAATTATTATTGTGCACATCAAAATAAAAACCTAAGAGATTCTGTCCAAAAGTGTCAGCATTCCAGTGCAAATTGTCTTCTTATTCACAGACTGCCTTGAAATTTAAAAAGGCACTTTTGTGCGTTTGTGAATGAAATGTCATCATTAAAATGATGGGGTTTTTTTTTCCAGAGACCATCCACATAATTATGTAGACGTCAAATTTAGCCAAATCAAGTTTTAAAAGATGAAATTTGTTTTGTGGTTGCCAGGTTTCATTGTGCTGTGGCATTTTGTGTGTCCTCAAGCCTCTGGCTGTGAGGGTCACTTACAGCTGTGAGTGGTGGCAGAAGCAGATGAGTGGGTGCATCAACATCCTCATTTTCCTGGTAGGACACCACCAACTACAACATAATAGAATGACATACAGAGGACAAGTCATCCTATTTACTTTCTTTAACACTTACCTGACATGTGCACATTAAAGTATTATAAGTGCATAATGTGTGCACAGAGTAACTCCTGGTAAACTGACATAGAAACAAATGCTGCCATCAGCGCAGCACATGGTGTGATATGGTATGACAAAATCATTAATCATCATTAAATCATCATCTTCCAACTTTTCCTATTTTTGCATTGAATCTTCCACTGGGATGGCCTGATGTGCAAAGACAGCTTTTTCTTAACTACATGGAAAGTATGTTTCTACTCCTTAAAATAAGCATAAAACAATTATTTCATTGGCTTAGTTTGTGTGATCATCAAACACAATTCAAGAGTGTGACAATCAAATTAGTGGAAATGAGACCTGACTCACTGTTCAATTAAAATCAGGCTTGAGTTGTTTCTGAAAGGGTTGTTTGTCAATGTAATTGAATTTCATCACCAGGAAATCAGGCATGGAAATGATAATTTTACAAAGTAATTATTTTACCTTCTCAAATTTTCTACCAGTAGACATTGCGAGTCATCCTTTTTATAACATTTAGGACTGAAAGGTGGTGGAGAGTGCTGGCAGGGCCTGGCAAACACAATACTTTTGTTTGATGCAATCTGTCTCTCAGCTCCACCCAGAGTCCAAGCAAACAGCTCTGTCTCACTAAGAGAAAGCACATGCACTGAGAGAGAATTCCATCAAAATGAAAGGCCTTATTGGGTGTGTCAAATACAGATTTTTACCATGGCAAAGTGTACAGAATACAGATGGCATTACAGGAGGATACAGCAGGCCATAACAGCTAAAAGGACCCCAGACAATAACATGAGCAATGTTGTGATGGCAGCCATATGAATGGCATCACAGATGACGTCTAATCTGTATTAAAAGACCTGGGCTGGCTGTAATCACCTCTCTGTCACTGTGCTAATGGAATCCAAAGGCAGATAACAGACAAGAGAGGGCAAACGGGGTCAAAACACTGAACACTGCACAACACAAAAAAAGGAAACACATGAAAAAATTGATAATAGTAGGCAGGCAAAAACATCACAGCAATTGCAACGAGCAGGCTGAATAGACAGTACAAGGCAAGTGTCAGATACAAGCTGGTATATGATTATGTACTCCCCTGTGTTCATAAAATGGAATTTCAATCAATTTGAAGGAGCCAACATTATTAAATATTGACACTCTCCTCCTGCTTGCCTGCTAACCCTTCCTCTTCATTGGTTTGGCTATCACAGACATGATGTTGATCATAATTAAACAGCCTGCCTCTTTCTTTTGACTTATTGGTGCCATTAATTATGCTGCTAAGATATCATTCTTCACCAGCTAAATGCTGCTGTTGCTAATGGAGGACATCACCAGCAGCTCACAGGCTAAGACTATAACTAACACTATATCTCAGCGCTCAAGACTACTCTGTAACTATAAAATAAAAAGTAAAGTAAAGTAAAGGTCCATTCAAATACTTAATTAAAATCTTTACAGTGATGCAATGTTTCAATCTGAAAAAGGCACTTGCAGCATAAAAACAGTTATTTCTGTGAACATTTCCTTCTGTAATCAGCAGTCGGGGGTGGCAGCTCTTATTTTAAAATGGACTTGAGCTACAAAATGTCTCACCATAATCAGCATGACATATTAAACATAGCTAGTTATATGAAATAAGTCATTATACAAGCTAATTAGCACAGTAGGTACACTGTATAAAACAGCACAGCATATGTCCACAAGAGACACTTTTAATAGGAAATTCTATAAAAATAAATCCTCAGTAATAAACACACAGGCAGGACTGAAACCATTTTTGGACACTGTCAATATACAGAAAGTAATGTTGCAATGAATAAATATAGTTTTCTGGTTTTTAATATCTGTAGTAATTATTTGTTCTTAAGGGAAATTGCCTTGGCCATTTGTTTTCTGTGAGCGTTTGGACAGGTTTGGGGAAAGGGGGATCAATAGATAATTGACTGCTTGTTAAATTTTAGAAGGTGAGGCATGCAACACAAACTTGAACCTGTTAATAAAACTGCAAATACAAGAACCTGAAACATGGTTTCTTTACAAGATGTCCCACCTTTGTCATGATGACCAGCCCATTATGATGAACTCCAACTGTATGCACCTTTTGACCTTGAAGTATGAAGTGCATTGTCTGTCTCCCTTGTCATTCCTCTTGATGGCTCCCGGGCTGCCGCATCCACAGAGCCACTACAAACAAAGCACAAACACACAAAACAATAACTAATGCTGATGCTGATTTAGTTTTGCTGCTCTTTAAAATCTTACAGTTTTCCATGCTTGAATAAATAAACTATAGATGGCCAGTTAGCTATTTAAACAAAATCTACTACAACTCCTATGTTGCCTATGCTACGGACCCACTGTGATTTATGTTATGCAAGCACTGTATAGAAGCTCCGTGTGTACTGTAATTTTAATCATTTTAATATTGTCATGAGGCAGACAAGAATATCAACTTTTGACATATTTTAGTCTACAGGTGTACTACATGTTTGACACTTACTGATGTAGATGTGGAGGAGGGAAACTGACAGCAAGGAGCAGTTAGGAGGAATGGTTAGTGTCAGGGAGGAGAGGAAAGCATCATGCTGAGCTAACTTTGACAAGCTGGTCTATGTGTCAGATTATCATAGGGCACCCCTCACTCAGCACCGGCTGTCATCCACCATGGTCGCACTAAAGGGAATGTCAGAAGCTAATTTTTATTCTAGGCATATCTTTCTATACTCACACACACTCACTGTATTTAATTACTTGTGTCCCATTTATTTGTTGCTGTTTCATTGTCAAAAAGTTGCATGTTTTGCTTTAAAAATGCCTGTAGTTCAGTGGTAGAAGAACTGTTTAGCCTGGTCAAGTAAATATGCTGAGTTGCCAGAATTAAACATTACTACAGTATCTGAAATTGGCCTAAACAGTATTTCCCAGTGTGATTCAAACAGGCTGATTCAGTCAGATGCCAAATGCTGAGCAGTCATCGATTATGTGGTAGATGCAATTACAGGCTGCCCAGGGTCAAAGACACACAGCCACCTTCCAGAGCAGCTCCGTCCGCTCTGATTTTACGCTTACAGCAGCATATTCATAATTGCACATGCTAATCAAGGTGGGAGTTCACTGTAAGACATTCCATTATGTCAGCATCTCTGAGTGGCAACAGAGTCAACAGCCAAATCACTTCTGTACCGTTTGGCATAGATCACAGAGACGACCTCCTCTGCCACTCCACAATCCTCACCTGCCACTCCGCTGTGTCAAATAGTCAATATCACACACATGCTGTTGATTGAAGAGTTCTACATTACACAGACACAGCTAAACTCTCACCTGCCCTTACAGTCAATGAATATTGCCAGGCTTTTTTTTGTTGTTACTGATCAAGATTGGAGCCTTGTTGTGAGAAAGAAAAAGGTACAGAAATGTGCCTGTACAAAATCTGCATGTTGATCATGAATAAAAATGGTAATACAGACTATTAAAAAGTAAATGACTTCCTTAATCACGCAAATAATATGCATTTAATATTGATAGTGCAATAAACTAAACATAAATGCATTCCAAAGTCTTACTGAGAAGCTGCTGCTTATACTTTCATGGATTAAGAAAGAAACTTTTATTTTCCATCATTTTTATACAGATTTTTGTACAATAAATTCAGTGAATGTAATGTACTGTGTGAACCTCGATTAAAGGAATCATTCACCGTGAAATAGTATTGTGGCCATCTCAAAGGCTTATATCAATACAGCATGGCAAACGTCTGCCTCTCCACTTCTAGCATAATCAGAAAAAATGAGGAGAGATTCATATTAATGAAGATACATACGCACAATTAAACCACCTTATTTCCAGATAACAAGAATGCCATTACTTTGCTTTTCTCCAAGAATACTTCCATTATTATGAATTCTGATAGGAAAGAGGAAAAGGTTTTGCATGGAGACAGGAAACTCCTGGACATACTAAAAATGCTTTCATTGGCAAAACTCTAAGACAAGGCTGTAAGATTCTACAGTCATGCCAGTGGCTCTGTGAGGCTGTACTTAGCCACAGAGGTGCTTTGAAGTCATGCTTGCATGCATAGCTACAATGGCAATGCTTGCACACTGATGTTTAGCAGGTATAAGGTCTGTCATTGTCACCATTTATGTTTAGCTTCTTCTCATGCCATGCAAACAAGGTACATGTGAGACAGATAGGATTAGTTTTGCATTTTGTCTTAAACCATGGTTTAGATCGAATTAAATTTTTGGCTACATGGTGGTGTTTGATGAAAAGTGACAGAACCACCAAATGTATTAGTTTGTGTAGTTGAGTCACTAAACCTCGATTTGAGTCTCCAGTCACCGCTGTTCAAGTCCAAGTCAGGTTCCCAGTCAGCAAAAAATTATCCAAGTTGAGTCTGAGTTGAGTCGTCAAGGTCCACATTAAACACAACTGACACCATTTTATGTTCCAGCTTTCTAATAGTGTATTGCATCACTCTATTGCTCTGCAATTTGATACATAAAAATCATTTATAGAAAGGTAGAGTGTAAGCTTCGATGGAAATGTGCTGAATACAGTGTGGTGTGGGTGAACATGTTTTAAAATCAATACCAAATTATTATGGCCTATTGCAAAAACAACAGTCATAGTCTGAGATTCCAGTTTCCAAGTCCGAATTCAGTCAATGTTCGAATCTGAGTCCAAGTCCAAATCCAGTCACAAGGCTGTGGGGACCTTGAATGACTGTAATAATATTTTTGGCAGTCTATTCATTTGTAGTTGTGTCTCTGCTGAATGTACTATAGGTCCAGCATTCACTTTCCTTTTTTACTCTGTTTTATTCTCCACCAAATATTTACAGAAATATTTCAGTTCCTAAGTGCTTTGCTAGGTTCACACTAGCTGCGTGATAACTTTGTGTTTCTCTACCTGGTGATTAGCAAGCAGTGAACATGGGTTTATCAGAGTTTTTCCTGATCCAGAAGTAAAAGCCTGAATCTGAATTACCTTGAAATGATTTGCTTGATGAATATACACTAACCTGGAAATAATAATTTGTGCAAAACCAAGACCTCCAGCCTCTCCTCCAGCTCCATAGCATTCATTCCTGTAGCTGCTACCTGCCAAACCAGCAGTGCCAGCATTCATTACAATAAGGCAAGAGACTCAGCAAAAAAGAGCTGAGAGGAATATCATTCATTATACTCTTAGCCTACAGTGTGCACAGTGTCTAGCAGTCCATAAAATTTAATCATGATGATCAAGTGGCGTTATTGACTGACGTTGTTACATCCAGTCTGATGTATTTGAACACTTGAAAGCCTGGCACCAATTTTTTTTAATTCAAAAAGATGTTTTGTTCATTCAACTGCCTTTTACTCTTAAAAATAATCAACAGTGTGATTAATTGGAACCCAAATATGGGATCCTATCTGGCACCATCAGTTTCACTGTGCAGTTAACTGATGTATGGTATCGATTGCAACAGGGAGCCCTGTAATCAGAATCATGGTTAAATCAATAGCTGGCATCGCCTGAGGTCCTATTCATGCTTCAGTGTACACATCTGAAGTAAACTCCTCTGTGCTGAAACAGTGTGACCATTTGCTTAAAGAAAATCAAGACCCACTGCAATAGGGAGGACTGCTGAGAAACACTTGAAGAGACAGAAATATAGGAGGAAAGCAATGAGACAGGTGAGGTAGAGGATAGGTTATTCAGTGAGGGGCTTTAGTGTGATTGGAAGCTATTAAGCAGAATTTCTTACTCAGAGTTTCAGTCCATCAAGCTTCCAGGGTACAGCAGAGGATCAACAAGCCACTGACCTCGACCTGATCCACAGGCAAGATCCCACTGTTGTCACATCTCACTCCCCCTGTGCTCTGACCGCTCTGTTCCTCCTTTGTCATTTGATCCACCATCTGCCCAGGTAATGGGTTCGGTTGCAGTTTTTCAGTCTTGTGTATATTCACAGCAGTCCCTGCTGGGAGAAGGAGGAGGCAGGGTGAGGGCAGGTCTAAGCTTATCGGCTTAGGTTGCCTGTTCAACATATAAGCCATGAAGAGTAACACTGTCCTGAAGACAGCTAAATGAACCAGACCTGGATTAGCTGAGAGGAGCTGCAGAAAAAAATCTCACAACATCTGGTCTGGTGCCAGGGTATCTGAGTATCATAATCCAAATGGGTCACAATTCATCAGCATTTCCTCACCATTTTATACCTATGGTATAAAAGAAAAATGATTAAAAATCACTTTCTAACTCACTGAAACTACTACTGCTGCATTTATAGTGTCACAAAATGAAACAGTACAACTGTGAAATCACCTTTTTTTGTTTTGTTTTAAAATTGGTAGAAAATCTGCACTCTGACATAAATCAAGCAGCATAAAATATGATAATTATCTCTGCCCTGTGGTTTTCACATCCACTATATTGGAACTGCATTTGCCCAGTCAGTGATGGACTAGGTCAGACTACACTAATGCAATACTGATCTCCATTTCATGCAAAACAATTGAACCCATTAGCGTTTGCACAGGTTACCCATTCATCAACCAGATCTCACAGAGTGTGGACAACAGAGGAGAAACTAATTTAATGGAGCTGGGAACTCAAGAACAATAGGAACAATGTGAAGCGAGATGAGAGATTTGGAGCAAAGGAGCACTGAGCATGGAAGGGCATGAGAAAACACATGGCAGGAAGAGAGAACACAGACATCTTGGCACAGCTGCCTTCTGCAGCGTAACCAAATTAACACCACAAGTTGGGCACTTCTACTGACCCAGTGTGATCAGTACAGGTGAAACCTAATGACACTAATTAGGGCTGCCTCATGCCACTCTTCCTGTTTAGAGTGACATGAGGTAGCGCTAATTAGTTTCACCTGTACTGATCAGGCTGGGTGCTGAAAGTGCTTGACTTGTGGTGCAAGTTGGCTACGCTGAAGAAGGCAGCTATGCCAAGATGTCTGTGTTCTCTCTCTCTGCCATGTGTTTCCTTAAGCTAAAGAATAAAACTTAATATTGAGGCATCTTTCAGAGTGCAAAGGCCCTTTTTTAAATTTTGTTTGTTGAACCCTTGAGAGCTCCTGCCTCGTACCTTGAACACAGGCTTTTTTGAACAATATTTATACTTGATATTAGGATATAAGAATAAAATTTGACTTAATTTGACTGACAGATGCAAAATCACTCATACTGTGACATGTAGTATTTTTACCATTATCAATGCAAAAATATTAGTGCTACCAAAAACCATGACATCACCTGACCTCAGTCAAGTATAACCATAAGAATACAAGTCCAAAAGCTGTTTGATAGTTGCATTTTGCCAGGGGGAAATATTGTAGACAGAATCTTTTGCTAAGCTGTACACTGTGCATGATTTTTAGAGGACTGTGGTAATTCAAATGAGTGTTGCAGTTTTAAACTGAAAACTAAAACAGCAGCTGTCAAAACTGTACTACAGGTCACTTATCACAAGGCAATACTTGCCGTGACATAGTAATATTAACCACAGTGAGGTGAAAGTACCCCACCGGCATTCAGTACCAATCACTACAAAGGTAGCAATTACGCTACCATCCGACGGTGATAAACACTGCTGCACAGTGATCATCAGGACATCAGAGCTGTCACCCTATCATCCGTCAAAGCCGAGCTTGAGGGTAGCAACAGTCAGGTAGTGATACATTATAAGGGACAGAAACAGGTGCTACCATAGATTCTAATTACCTTGTTCTATCAATTATGTACAAATCCTTGCATGGCCTGGAGTCTGCTACACACTGCTGTGGCCCCTACTCATGCTGTACCATCCCAACTGTGACTACACACAGAAGCAGGCAGTTCTTTTCAACAGCGCTTTGTGTCGATGCCTTGAGGTAACTAGAAAGGTTCATTTTTCCAAGGCCAAATTCATACAAATGGAGCGTCTCTCAACAATAAAGAGAGAAAAAACATTTTGCATATCCCACTGACATCTGAATTTCTACATGATACCCTCTCTAGCAACAGAAGTAAAATCTTTTCTCTTCCACTCAGCTCTATAGGCATCAGTTTCGGCAGGTGTTCTGCTGTTTTGTGTTTTCAAGCTGTAACGGTCTTCCAGACACTTGTGGTTTCTGCCTTTGTTTTGCGCACTGCTCAAGTTTTCTCTCAGCTGATCAGTGCACAACAACATGATGCTAATGAGCCGGTAGACATCTGCTTCCAGCTCACTTTTTCTCTAGGTGTCTTAGGCACGTGTGTCACTCATATACAGGATCGGCTTTTACCTACAGTAGGTCAAACCTTT
>NW_018128040.1:685241-710399 GCF_001952655.1 Monopterus albus
GGAATGCCAGACTGTACCAGCTGCTAAAACATATCCACCACTGGTTTGTTTGTTTTACCTTCCCCTTATGAAACAGAATCATATTATGTATTAAGTTCAGTGTACTATGGCAATTAATGCTTCAATCCCAGCATATCATTCAGTGCTGAAGGACAATAAAAAAGGGCTAAATGAATTGTACAGTTCTGACTCTTAAGCTTAAGTTTAGAAGTTATTACTGTTATGTGTCCACTGAGGCTTTGGATATATGTGTTATATTCAAGACAGGCTGCAAATAATAGCTCTATACACATTTGGTAAAATGTGTACAGAGCTGTTTTTCAGCAAGCTATAAAAGCAGCCCAAGAGTGTTTAAAGGATCAGATTATTTTTGATGCCAGGAATAAGTAAAACCACTGGGGAGACTGAAAAGGAACAGGCTTAATTGGACAGCAAAGACCAAGAAAAATGGAAGGAAGACACATCAGATACAAAAACAAAGCTCTGAATTAAAGCACACAGTAACAAAGCTAAGAATGTAAATTTAGGCTGTGGAACTGTAAAAACTGTATGTAGCTGTTATCAGCTTAAGAAATATGGGCTGAAAAAGGCTGCCTAGACTTGGTGAATAAACTCGGAAAAACATCTGCATTAATTATCTCAGTTTTGGCTATTACAAGATGGTTTGGTGTGAGAAAGAAAAGAATTCAGCAACTACAGTTTGTTAATGATGGGATTTCCCTAATTAATGTTGAAAGCATATTATTAAACCAAGACTGACTGAATGCAATTATATGGCTGTTTGCATCTGCTTCACTTAATATAATAATTAAGATAGGATGGATGATGGTTATTGTTTTTTACCAGAAATAACTGTAACTATGAAGTTGGTCCAACTGATGTAGGTGCACCGAGAGCACAGACACATTGATTTATTTGTATTTGTACCGTCAACACCCAGACAGCAATCTCACAGAAGAGGGGTGTTTCCTTATGGCAATAAAAGAAACACATTGTTCCATGTTTGTTTCCTGCTGGTGGAGAGTGGACTCATTCAAAACATTTTGACATCATGTATTTCCTCCGCAATATAGGGCTTGTTATCTGGACTTTGAGCATCGGGTTTAATTATTGTATTGCTTAACTGAGGCCACTTGTGGATGTGTATAACTATTTGTATGTTTAATGTAAAAAATGCTCTTCTAGAAGAAAGCAATGTGGTAAAGCTGGGTGAAGCAGGGTGTCCCTTTTCACTTTGGATTTAAAAAGTATTTCATAACCACTAGAGAAAGAAAAACACATATTGTATATACACACATTTACATTTCTCAAATTTTTATACAGGTTAGGACAGTGAACAGTGTCTGATACCCAGTGATACAGTATAACTGAAGCGACTCACTAAATGCATTCAGGCAGCACACCTGCCAGACAGCGGCAGTCACAGACTGTTAACCTCAAAATCTGGAAGTGTTTGTGAGTCAACGAAGCCTCACAAACTCTGTCAGCATCCCCCCTTTGTCAAAGTTCAGCTACATAAAGAGCTCTTTAACTTCATCTTAGTGATTGAAAGAGCCACACTAAAGTGAGCTCAAGCACTGCATCCTGTCCCTGGCCATAAGGTAAGCAAATTAATAATTATGATTTTAAATTACTGTCATATCAGCTGTAAACTTGTAACTGACTAGCACTGCTTACTGAAGTGACTCATACTGGCCACAGCCGTCACAGTTATTGCTGTTGAAGCTAATAAAAGGACATTGAATTCTTGACATTATATTGTGAGTCACAACAGATGCTCCAGTCTGTCTCTAAAACTTAAGGATCATTTTAAAACAGACATAATGTCATTCATTAAATAAAACAATTATTTCAATACATTTGTTTTTCTTCAAACAAAGATCTGTATTCACAATTCCTAATGCACACTGTATATTATAATGGTACTAGAAAATGTAAATATACTGGAGGATAATCACGCTGTGAACAGCCATGGTGTGTAAACATTCCCAGAAAGACCCCCCCAGCTCCTGGAAGTGTTCGCTTGTTCCTGCCTCATGCTGTAATTTAAGTTTCTGATCCAAAGGTAGAATATCTAAACACAAGGTTTTGTGTGTTGTTGAAAATAATAAAGCAGACCAAGAGGGGGTAATTTTGTGTCAATAAGGGTGTCTGTGATGTTATTTCATTTACAAACCATGCTTTTTTAGTTTTTGTGTGATATCCATTCAAATATTTCACATCTTAGCTAAATGAATCTTAAAAAAAGCCATGTTTACATTCCACAATTTTCATTATGAACTCTTTATCATTATTAAAATTATAATAAGCAGCAGCAGTAGTAGTTGTAAGTTATTAAGGTTTGTCACTGTTATTAACTCCATGTCATTCGTTTTGGTAGCTATTATGTACACCTTTATTCATTAATGTAAAAATATTGACTTGCAGACAGCTGTAATGATGTAAACTCCTATTTATACATTCTGTCTATGTAGTCTATATCATATTCATGTGAATTATGGTCTGCCACATGTTGCTGCAATAAACAGGAAGTAAAAAATTTAAACCCCTGAATGAAAACAACAGCTGACTGACACACTGTGTTTTTGTGTTATTGCCCTGTTTTGATACAGGCACCTGCCAGAAAATGACCCTACAACCATTAACTCCAGTGAACTGTGCAGGCCTCCTGCAGCCTGGCTGCTCTCTGCTGCAGCTGGATGGTGAAGTTCTCCTGTTTGGCCAGAAAGGCTGGCCCAAGCGCTCATGCCCGACAGGAGTTTTTGGGGTCCGGATTAAACCTGGCGAAATGAAGCTGAGGGCCATCTCCTTCTCCAATGACTCCTGCTACCTCCCTCCACTACGTTGTCCTGCTGTTTGTCGCCTTGACCCCTATGATGGGCTTCCAGAGAGTTATCTCATCCACGGTGGCCGCACCCCAAATAATGAGATCTCATCTAGCTTGTACCTGCTGACCATGGATAGTCGTGGCTGCAATCGTAAACTGACCCTGTGCTGCAAAGAGAAAGAACTCGTCGGAGAAGTACCAGGGGCCCGATATGGTCACACAATGAGCATGGTTCAAAGCCGTGGAAAGACAGCTTGTGTTTTATTTGGGGGTAGATCTTACATGCCGGCAGGAGAGCGGACCACAGAGAGCTGGAACAGTGTTGTGGACTGTCCTCCTCAGGTGTTTTTATTTAACTTGGAGTTTGGGTGCTCCTCAGCTCACACTCTACCTGAGCTCAGCGATGGACAGTCTTTCCATTTGGCCCTTGCCAGAGAAGACTGTGTTTACTTGATTGGAGGTCACTCACTCGCTTCTGACTGCCGTCCCCCTCGACTCTTTCGCCTGCAAGTTGAGCTTCTGCAGGGTAGTCCCTTGCTTTCCTGTGACACGCTGGACACTGGCATATCCATTTCTAGTGCCATCATCACCCGCACGGGTCCCGCTCACAAATACATCATCTTAGGTGGGTATCAGTCAGACTCCCAGAAAAGAATGGCATGCACCACTGTGGTTCTGGATGAGAAAGGGATCCAATTTGAGGCCTTAGAACCACCTAGGTGGACCCCAGATATAATTCACAGTCGCACTTGGTTTGGGGGCAGCGCTGGAGAGGGAAGTGTCCTACTTGCAATACCATCTGAGGGAAGACCATCCCAACCAGATATGCATTACTTCTATCAGGTGAGCTTCCAGACAGAGAGTAAAGGCAATGAGGAAGAAGCAACCCTAGGCTGTAGCCAGGGGTCGACAGAGTATGAAGACTCTACTCCTCTTGAGGACTCTGAGGAGCTTTACTTCGGTCGTGAGCCTCATGAACTGGAAGACAGCGGTGATGGAGAAGGGGATACTTACAATGAAGAAGATGAGGAGGATGAATCACAAACAGGGTACTGGATCAAATGCTGCCTGAGTTGTCAGGTGGACCCCAACACATGGGAGCCGTACTACTCTACGGAGCTCCACCGGCCAGCCATGATCTTCTGCTCGAGAGGGGAGGGTGGACACTGGGTCCACGCCCAGTGCATGGAGCTCTCTGAGACCCTGCTGCTCAGACTTTCTCAGGGCAGCAAAAAATACTTCTGCCTGGACCATGGAGGCCTCCCCTACCAGGAGATTACCCCACCTCGACAAGTCATGCCCCTGAAGCGCATCCCCATGAAAGTTAAGGACAGGAAAACTCCTCCAACAATCAAGATGTCCCCTGCAAAGAAAAGTTTCTTCAGGAGGCTTTTTGTCTGAATACAGTTTTAATTACGATGCATGTAGAGGGCCACTGTTAAGGATTCTTAGGGAGAGTTCATGCTTATACTCAGTGAATAAATGATTGATGAAAAATACCTAGTATGCTATTCTGTTCTCAATGTGAGACAAAAGTGTGAAAAAAATAAACAATAAAAAATTTTATGTCTAACAACTCTATGCAGTATTTTCATTATAATTTTCCACATCATTTGAAGAAATAACAATATTTTACCAAGTTTGTCTTTAGTGTATCTAGTTTGTGTTTTATCAATTGTATAAAAGTTCATTTTCTGTTCCACTAGTTTTATATTAACACTTTGTACCAAGGCCCAGTGAAGCCGATTTCTTTTTACACTTCTTTATACAATTAACCCGATGATTAATAAATGAAAAATACGCAATACGGAATGTGCACTCAGTGAGTTGTGTGACGAAAATAAATAACAAACAGCCTCAAATTCTGTTTTTTAACCAGTTTAATTCAAAAGTTTTAATGTGACGAAAAAGGTTGTGAGTGTTTCTATTTCTAGTTAGCTTTTTTTTATCAATAGTTAATTTGGATTCAGTCAAGAACCACAGTGAACATAAGTGGTAAAATCAGCACTTTCTATCATTGCATTCAAGTGTCAAATGCAGCTAAAAATTCCCAGTTGATAAATATTTAACATATTAAATTGAAAATAAATAATTGAAATGCAAATTGAAAATAAAAATTGAAGTTCTTTTATGTTCTTTATATATGTTAGAAAACCTAATTGTTTTAGCACGTCTGTTTCCCAACAAGTTCTCCAGCCTAAACAATGTATGTCATCTGTCTTATAGGACGCCTCCACTGGCACACTTACCAGAATTTTGTCATCATAGAAACCATTATACAACCAGTCCTTCAACAAGCATAGACAAACTTTGTTTTCATTGGATACAATAATAAACACTCAGTTAAGGTTGTGGAATGGTTATGAATTAAAAAACAATGTTTCAGACAGGAATCAAATGCTGGTTTCCTAAAGGAAAGTCCTGTGTTTTCACTTTCTAGAAGTTAATGCTGCCTTCCAGGACCAACTTTACATGCGTTCTGTACTAATACGATTATAAAATACCAAATCAATTAAAAAGTGTTCAATAAAACCAAATCAGAAGACCAAGTCAGTTTTTTTCTTTATTCATTCTTTAATGGGAAAAGAGACAGCAAATTACAAAGTGCCTTCTGAATTCTTTGAAAGAATGGTAAATTGCCTGTTTCAGTGAACATACAGCAGAAATGTGTGAATGCTGTACAGACGACAAACAATAACACCAGCATGTGAAAAGTAGTGGAACTTCGGTATTCAAATTAAATCACCACTGAAAGTCTTCTGCAACTCCAGTAAACAGTTTACCCAATATTTAGTGTAGAATGGAAAAACAAAATGAGGAAATAGATATGAAAGTGAACAAGTGGAATTTTATGAACCACCCACCATCCATTACTGTGGAAATGCAATTCATTACAGCAAAGAACACATATAAGACACATTGCACTATAACGCACTCAAAGCACAATGCAGTTGTACAACTGTGACAACTGTCCAATGAAATGTGCATCTTTCTCAGGGTTAAACCTATGACAGCAAAATCAAATCAAACATTCAACCAAAGAAGAAAACAAAATTGCCTGTCACAATTCAAAATGGTAAGAGCAGAAAAAGACAATATAATCAATCAATCAAACAAATAAAGTTGCCACCAAATCAGTTTACATCAGGTCTGTCTAGCTCTAGCCCATCCCTCTACTCTGTCAACCGTGGCAAGAAGAAATATCAGCAGAGAAAAGGAGCCAGGTCACAAACAGAATTTAAGAAGAATCCCTTCCTGCTAGAGAGTCCATGGGGCATTAAGCTCACTAATGGACCATACTGTATTTATATATCAACAAAAAGGTCAGTATATGCGTTATTATATGTGGAGGATTTAAATAAGTATCATCCATGCTCCACTGTGCAAAACCTGAAAGAGATAACAATTGGTTCAAAGTGACCTGGCATCTATTCTGCCCCTCAGGGATCTCACGATAAAGCACTAAAGAAATCTTTTTCAGAGGGCACTCATGAAACAAAAAACATTTGGGTCTCTGTGATTGTGTTTTGCTCCAGCTCAAATGATATATTAATGCACTGGCCACAAATGTGCTCTTTTTAACACAGTTTTACTCCAAGAGTTACAGCACTTTCATCTGTTTCCATAAATATCCTCGCTATATAAATTTATAAATGTGTCACATCCTTGCAGTACAATAAACTGCACCATATTTCACATACAGCAAAGATTAAAAAAGGAACTTTCCTGCTAAGAGCAACTGAAAAGTAACCTCTATGTTATGTCTATATTCTGCTGCTGTCCCATTTTTGCACTGTACTGTAGTAACTGGCAAAGCAAGGAGGCTAAATGCATGTTTAGAACCAGATAGCTCTAATCCAAGTAAATATTCAAAACAAGTAAAAACACATTAAAACATTGTGTAAACATGTTTTTTTTCCCCATAAAGTTGTGAAAATTTGTCCATTTGAATGTAAAACAGTACATTTGTTATTTCATGGAGAAAATCCTTTTGGAAAATTCAACAATAACTGGTGTTTTTAATTATACAAAGACAATGTAATCACAAGAAATATGAAAAATGTTAATTTCACCATTTCCCTGTTATTCTAAATATCAATCAGTGAAAATAGAAAGTAAATAAAGAATTCATATACAAATCCTTATTACTGATAGAGGCAGTCAACAGATTATACAGCAATCGCAAAATCAATCAAAGGTTATCACTTCAAGTAAGACAAAAATCAAAAATCATTCAACTCCAGAGACATATCCTCTTCATCCTGTATCTCCACTGGGTCAATGGTAGCTTGCAGAGCTTTGGCAGAGTCTTTGTGAGCTTCCATAAACTTCTGCAAGTATTTAGAGGTGTAGAGCCAGTGATGTTTCAGCACGTCCTCTAGTTCAAAGGCCTTTGACTGACGTGCGTTCATCTTCCGGAAACGCCTGAACAGTTTGTTTGCAGACTCATTACCCTCACTGGCCCAGGCTCCTATGGATCCATCTCTCTCTATTATTTCAGGCACATGGGCCAGAGTCTTGTGCAGGTAATTGGTTATTTTTCCATTGTATCTATATTTGAAAGTAGAGGAGAGGATGTCGGCAAAGCGCTGGGAGTTAAAGCTGTAGCGACACAGCTGGTCGGGGCACTCCTTGGCCGGGCAGGTGGCACGCCACACAGGCTTCATTTGGAGGTAAAGCCGCATAAGCTCCCTTAGGGCCTCCCTTCTCTCCTCTGAGGGCACCAGCTCACACACCACCTCCACAGCCTCTAGGGTCATTAGCCTGCGGGCATAGTTCCCATTCATCCTCATTACCGGCTTGAGCTTCATCTTCTTCCTCAGCTGTTTATCTAGGGCTGCCCTCCAGCTGCGCCGTTCCTCCCTGCTGGGATTGACCTTTTGATACACCTCGCCAATCTCATCTTGGAAGATTTTATAGAACTCAGTGGCATTGCCAATGTCACAGTGCAATGCGTCTAGCGTGGGCTGGGTCTCCATGAAGGGCTTTGCCGAGACCCCTTTGACTCTGTCTCGCAGCTCATCCACAGATTCAGAGAAGGGGTTGGTTCTCCATATTTCATAACGTTCTAGGTTCTCTTCATGACTGCGGGTGATGCAGTGTAGAACCATGTTTTGAGAGGCCTCTGTTCGACTTGAGTCACAAAGAGTGCAGACGTATGTGGACCCAGAGGCCTCCAGGCCCTCCATCTCTCGCACCATCTTCTCATCATATCCTGTGCCTCTGAAGTGGAAGCGGAAGGAGCGAGGCAATCCGCCAATAGATAGAATGAGTCGGCTCTCTTTCATTGCATTACGCTCTGCAACTATAGGCCCCAGGACAGATGTGAGTGTCTCATGGTCTGACTCATCTGCAAACATCAGGCATAGGGGCTTACAGGATAGTTCTGAGTTTGGCTTTGGCTCAGTGAAAATGATAACCTCCTCCTCCCTATCATCCGCCAGGACAGAGACAGACATAACAGTGAAAGAGAAACGTACAGCTTTCTCAGGAACCATCGGTCCCCCGCCGTGCTTCTCGCTGACGTCACCCATGCCATCACAACATTCCTTGATCATAACACTAAAGCCTGAGGTGCAAGCACTGTCTTCCATCCCACTCTCTCTCAGCCCCTCCATGATGTCCTCCTCCAGATCCTTTAATGCTGACACCAGTGCCACATCATAGCGAAAACGCCGACCGATGGTATCAGCTGCAGAGTCATCCACTGAGGAAGCCCATCCAGAGAGCCCATTAATAATGCTGAC
Source organism: Monopterus albus (assembly GCF_001952655.1). Lineage (NCBI taxonomy): Eukaryota > Metazoa > Chordata > Actinopteri > Synbranchiformes > Synbranchidae > Monopterus > Monopterus albus. The sequence goes on from NW_018128040.1 coordinate 693,816, forward strand.
ATTGCAGGATGGAGACACATTCTTGAGAGCTGGCTGCCATTCAAACTGGTGGAAGCCAGGGAGAAGCTCCTTCTCTGCAGCTCGGAGGCTGTGCAGGGGTTGAAAGATCTGGCGGCCACTGGTGGCTTTGACAGTCCGATACATCTTGTGATACTGGCTGCAGCTCAGGAAAGTGTTGACCCGAATGGCCAAGCACACTGCAGGGTGCAGCCCAAAGCCTCTTCCTGCAGAGAGACAGAAAATAAAAAGAGGCAAAGTTTCAAAAGGAGGCAAAATGAAAACAGAAATATAAAAGGAAGTAAGAGGAAAGGATTGAGTCATGAAAAGAACTATTTAATACCAAACTGTGGACGCCCATTTCTTGTGCTTTGAAAAGAACTGGGATCTAACATTTTTCCATTTGATATCCTGCATTTTGAGTCATTTCTACTACAAGACAGAGAGAATCTGGATTTTAACACCCAAATTTGAATGTGTCATTGTCAAAAGCCCACAATTACAAAATCCAGTATTTCCTAATTTCCCCATGTTATAAGGGGACAGAGGGTTGAATCAGTGAAGCTGGCAAAAGTGATGTATTGGCTGCAGATGAAAACAGACACCAGCTGGCTTCAATTCCCCAGAGGGGAGGATGGTGCTGTCTGTGTAATTTGTAGATACAAGAGCTTCTGATGTTGTTTTGATTCTAACAGCCCCTTCACAAGAGTTATTATTGTGCATTAAAGGGACTGTGAGAGACTGACAGACAAGCAGACAGGGAGTGAGAGGGGAGAGAGTCAGGAAGGGTTTGAGCGTGCAACAGCGGTGACGGAAATGGACAGTAATGAAATGCTTTTCAATCAAAATCAAAGAGTATTTTTTCTTCTTTCCTCAATAGTGAACTTTTCAACTCTTCTTTATGATATGACTGTATTCCTCAGAGGTATGCAGAAATAATAATGAACAAACACTATCACATTTTTTTTTATCTGTTTGTGTCCCTTTTCCCAGGTTATGGATGGCTTTGTTGATTAAACAAAAACCTCATAATTACCTTGCATCATGGCCTCTAACTCATCTGCCTGCCGGTGTTCATTCCCAGATCTCAGCGCTAGCAGGAACAGCGTCAGACACACAGACTTCAGGTCGCCACCTTCCTCTTTGTCTGCGAACACCTTTACCTGGTTCTTCAGATCCCTCAGCCGATGCTTTTGGGCACGACGGGTTAGAGATAACAAGTGCTGACGGGGTCGTCCCCCTTTATTGGCTAGCAGGTAGCTGTCAGGTTCTGATGACTGCTTGTTTGCATCCTCTTCATCCAGCTCATGGCCTAGATAGTGAGCTTTAAATGAGTCTAGCTTTACCTGCTCATCACAGCCACCTCTGGGACAGAGCAGAGGTAGTGAATGCAGGGCTGATAAAAAGGCCTTGGCAGGCAGAGTGAGATCATTAGGAGTGCAGGACGAGTTGCAGGCCGGGCAGTGAGGTCCCAGAACATGGTAATATTTTATAAAACAGCTGTGGCAGAAGAGGTGCCCACAGGGTGACTGAACTGGCTCAAAGAGGAGGTGGTCACACACCAGGCAGGTGAAAGAAGAGAGGAAGTCCACAGGGAGCTTTTCAGAGATCAGCTTGGTACTCAGGTGGTCTTTCTGACAGTGGGTGATGTTTCTCACCCATTGCTCTCTCTGGATGCTGGCTTTCTTCCAGCCCCTGAGCACAGGACCATGGTGATGGGCTCCGAATGGTCTCAGAGCTCTCCTCTCACCAACAGCAATGCTGTCGCAGTGGTCCCCTCTAGCTCTTTTTGCCAGACTCTGGGCTCTGGGAATGATCTTCCTTCTCTTCCTCCCAGTCCTCTGGAATGAAGATTTCTTGGGGGAGCAAAGGTGACAGAGGGAGGAGTGGGGTTTCCAATCAGGGACTCTGATTCTGGAGAAGCTACACACACCTCCTCCTCGTATGGCAGCCATCCAGCAGCGATGGCAGAAGGAAAGAGGATGGACAGATTCTATGTCCTCTGTCACTTCCACTTTGAAGACTTTGAGGATGACTTCTGGCCAACTTGTGAACTTGCAGCCCATTTTTCGCAGGGCGCCTTTGCTTGCTCCATCAAGATCACCGTGGACATCATGCACTGGTCCTTTGACTTTTTTCAGAGCTGTCCCACAGAGACGGCAGAGACACCTTCGCAGAGGAAAAAACATGTTGTCAAATTCTTAGAATGAAATGAACATTATCTAGAGTAGTTTATAAAGTTATAGTGACATGTGATTACCTGAGCTGGTTCATGTGGTTGTCCATTTCCTGCAGTTTCATATCTACCCTCCAGCCTGGTCCCTCCACATTTTCCTTACTTTTCCCCCCTAGGCACAGTTTCATCACACTCCCTGGACCAACACCATTATTTAACTCTGTATTTGGAGGTGCAGGAGGTGAGATTCCTAATAAGGGCCCTTTCTCAGGCTGCGACTCGCTGGGCAGCGGAGCCTTCTCCATGGACCTCACCCTAAACAGTTTAAACTTCCACTGAGAGTACTTAGAGTGGGGATGCTGGAGCTCAGCCGGCATGGAGGATCTGGGGCCATCTGTCTCCAGGCTCTCCTCCGCCATGGTGTGACTTAAACCTTAGACCCTAGAGATGAGAGGGGAGGAAAGAAGAGGAGAGGAGAAGAGGGTTTAGTTTGATGTATTACAAAATTTTAGCTATCCACGAGAGGCCAGAGAAAATATTTGAAGGTTCAAATCCTCAATTCTCCCCAGTGTCTTCTCAGTATTGAGCCCATGACACAGTCTAACAGCTTTACTTGATTCATGTTGAATTTATACACCAAGTACCCTGAAATCCCACTGAAGAGAGAGTAGTGAGGCCTGACCCAGAGTACTGTATTATACCATAAGTGGCATTTCAATCTTGTGTAAAATGCATGAGACAAGCATTTCGGGATCGATACCAAAATCTTCATCTCTCTCATCTCCAGTCTCAGCGCTCAGGGAGCCATTATGACGTTTTTCTTTTCACACACAAGTTTGCTAAATGGGCAGCCTTATCCTCGCTCAGCTGTCAATCATTTATATGAGTCATTTTCTTGGGTGGAGAGAGAATCAGAGCCCTGGGAGCCTCCCTGCATTTTAAATGCAGGGAAGAAATCAGAGACACAGGAAGCATATTTCATAACACATATTGTAGATATTGACCAAAGAGGAAGGAAAAGAAAATAAGAAACCAACATATTAAATAAAGATCCTAAAGAACTACTCCAAACACAACACTGTTCAATTTAGGAGTCATATTTCAACAGCCAAGTAATCTTATAATTAGGCACATGTAAGATCAATGATACTGCTTCAGTGACAGACCTATTTTATTTACTCTCATACTATCTAGGTTTCATTACCAGTTCAGACAATTAAGCAATCAAACACTCTTAGAAACTATTACATCCACTGCTGAGGCTTACCATTGCACACAGATAGTGCACACACAGTAGAATCTTCCATCTAGCCATCTTTCAGTGTTGTTTTCTCCCTGGCAGACTTGAGTCTGGTAGCCTCCTTCATTTCCTAACACTCTGTGTACTTCATATGCAGAACTCTCCTTTGAGACAAACAGCTGAGCCTATGTGCATGAGTGTCAGCTGGGCTCTTACCTTGTTTTTCAGTCTCAGCTGGCGTCAGCTCCCCTGAGGGTCCTCTTCGCATGGGAGCACAAGGGAAGCCCTGGAGCCAGGCATCAACACTCTACATATGCAATATACGTTCAAATCTGTCACAGCCTGAGCATCTGTTACTGGGAGCCTTGTCTCCATACAGTGGGATTGCTCCTGTCTGTCTCCTTGTGTCTTGTATTTATACCCTTCCTTTGTGGGGATCCCAACAGTCAATTCCTGCCACCTGATGCAGGCAGCTGAGTTGAAAAAAAAAAAACAGGTCAACCCCAAAACACAGTTACATGTGCATGTACAGAATTCAACGGCATACTCCAAACAAACAACTTTCTACCACACCACAGTGATCATCAGCTGGAGACACTTTTTGTGTCACCTGGATCTCCCCTTTCTCATCTCATATCCATCTGCAGGCTCACCTCATCCAGGTGGCCTCGCTCTCACAGAAGGAGAGCCAATGTTAAACTTACTGAGGAGACACAGCAGACACAAAAATCAGCCAAATATTAAAATACTGTTAGAATAGTGACACTAAAAAGAATTTGCCCCAAGACCAAATTTCTAGAAACTGTCAGTTTCATTTGATAAAAGCCGTAGCTGATTAAAAACAAACCTTTACAAGTCAGTGCAATAGCGACTTCTTAAACATGCTGATGGTCTTTATTTATATGTTTGTATGTGTTCAGGTGTCCAACTCAAAGGTCACTAGTGAGGGTGTTAAGAAAACTGCCTGTTATTGTAATTTTCATGAAGTAAACCATAATATGATTTGTTAAGCATAAAAGGCGACATTAGCAAACTGGTGTCAACAGACTAGTATGTGTAAAGGACAAAAATAAAGACGCCAAAATATGTGACAATAAATTTAAAGAGCAGGACTAAATGAACAAAGATAGGAAATAAAAGCAATTGTAGTAATAATAATAATGACTGTTATTATTGTCATTCTAATTACTCTATTACTGAGAACTCTTTCAGCTTCACATCTTCTTGCCGTGTGTGACTGATGCACCAGCAATTCATGTGTTGACTGCTATGAATCAAAATGACAAAAGCAGTGACACAAGGGACTCATATTAGGTTGAACACCAATTAGCAGTGTGCATTAGTAGTTCAAGTGTCAGGATAAATGAGTTTTTAAAGCAACGTACAGAGGCACAAAGCGGCCACGTTTACACTGCCTAAATTGGATTTGTTAAATTGTTCTTGTTTTATTTCAAGAAAATTACATAGTGCTGTATATATTAGATCACTGTCATTTTGTCTACCTCTGTACTTTTTATGTCTCTCTATGTGAAATGTCGGCACCAAAGCAGCACATTTCATTCATTTCTCTGAATGCTGTCTCTCTGTCACCATTAAGCCTGAGTTTTAATTAAACAGCATCATTTGATGTAATGTCTCAGTAGGTGTGGGGAGTATTTGCCCAAGATCATTCTTGTTTGTAATTATCCAGGGGATTAATCTGGTGTATTCACCACAGGATCCTGTTGCTGGTGCGTAGGATTTGCTAGCCAAGTCATTAGATACACAGTCAGTGGGCACCAAACAACAGTTGGGCTGCTCCCACTCTTGTCAGCTTAACATGGGAACAGGATGAATGCTGGCAGGCTTTGCGGCTTATTTTTGGTGCACATGGTCAAGTGTGTCCATAGATAGCAACAGAGGCAATTTTTGCTTCTTTGTGACAAGCATATATATTCACAAGAAATGCTGAAGAGGAAATACACAGAAAAGTTAAAGCAAAAACGTGCTGCTCCCTAACTGTGCAAATCCATCAGACACAGCTGGGAGATTTTAAGTACACAGAGCTTGATACATTACATATCCAAGAACAAGCAAATGATGGATTGTAGCAAGATGTCCCAAGACTATTTAGAGTTGATATTTAGATTTATGGTAGCCAGGTAGCCACATGATTCCAAGGTAAATGACAGACCTACTGTAGCTCCCTGGCAGACAGGGACTGAGCTGCAGATGTCTGCCTGACAAACAAGCTGTGACCCTCTGAGACCCTCATCTCTCCGTGCCTGCTAATTGACTTGTTATTGATCAACTCAAAGACAGTCTGATTTATGGGGAAGAGGACATGTGGAGACAGCCGCCTGGCACAGAACAGAGTGTTATGAATGTGAGGGGCAGATCCTGGGGGACTATAGAGGCTGCAGTTTAGGAGGACATACAGGAGTTTGCAATGCACCAATGAACTTACACCTTGCACTGGGGAATAGGGGTGATGAATACAAATAACATCAGTGAGCAACGTGTGTGTGTGTGTGTGTGTGTGTGTGTGTATGTGAGAGAGAGAGAGAGAGAAGGTAGCAGGTGCAGTGGGAGGAATGAGTGAGAATATGGTAACGTTCGAGGAAGGTGGTGGGGGGGTTGAGGGTTAAGCGAGAGAGGCCATTTATGTCTGTGAGTCTGTGCTGGTGTGTACTGTAGGTGGCACCAAGGAATAAGACCAATAAATATGAAATAGTCCTTCTAATCCATCCCTGAGAAACTTTAGACCCGTTTCACTTTTGGGCCTGTGTGTGTAAAACTGAGAGACACAGAGAGAAAAGAAACAAGGGAAAAGGTGCAAGAGGTGAAACAGAGCAAAAGGATATAGTAATGGTGTTGAGTAAAGAAGCTGCATGGAGTAACAGGCTTAGTTGAGAGTGGAGAACTCAAGAATGTTTAGTGCTGATTACAGACAAGAGAGAATGACAATTGTGACAAGCAAAAGGGGGGAGGAGATCAAGCCTTCAATACAGAACTGTGTAAGCCAAACTTCAAAAAAGGCAGCAGTTTATAGAAACATTCAATAGGACAATGAGTGAATTCTGTAGCACCATCAATATCTACTTCACAGGGATTACAACTCCAAATCAAAAAAGATGGGACGGTATGTAAAATAAAAAAATACTGAAAATATTGATTTGTAAATCATCTGTGTCCTGTACTTCACTGAAAACAATACAGCAGCACATTATTTGATGTGATACCTCATCAATTTTATTCTTTGTTCAAAATAAACACTTCAATTCTGATGCTGCAACACATTCCAAAAAAGTTGGGACTGTTACATTTCAGGGCCAGTAATGAGGTAAAACAATGAAATGATGATTTCATTTGAAACAGGTGATGTCAACAGGTGGCCGGATCATGATTTGGTACAAAAGTGGCATCCAGGAAAGGCCGAGCACTTTAGGAGCAAAGATGGGCCGAGGACCACCAGTTTGCCAACATATGCATGAGCAAATCATTGACATGTTTAAAAACAATGTTCCTTAAAGAAAGATATGAAGGGATTTGGATACGTCACCCTCTACGGTGCAGAACATCATTAAAAGATTCAAGGAATCTGGAGGGATCTCAGTGCATAAAGGGTCAAGTCTAAGCTGGATGATTGTTGCTCTCCTTTTCCCTCAGACGGCACTGCATCAGGAATTCTCACTCTTCTATAAGAGATATATCCACATGGGATCAGGATTACTTTGGCACACCTGTGTCAGAAACTATAATACGTAGTTACATCCATATATGCCACTTAAAACTGTACTGTGCCAAAAGGAAGCCCTATGTCAACAGTGTCCAGAAGCATAGTCGACTATCCAGGATCATCCAGACTGTTACTGGCCATCATGGTCTGTGATAGACTGGTGACCTGTCCAGGGTGTACCCTGCCTCTCTCCCAGTGTCAGCTGGGGTTATAAAATGTCAGTGTCATCCACCTTTATATAGACCAACCAAAAGTGCAGCATGATATTTCTAAATGTCATGAAGAATGTAAACATCTTTGTGAATGTAGTCAGGTTAAAAAGGGCATTTCGCTCATATTTGTGCTATGCAATATACTGAGCATAAGGTATGCACATTTTTTAATTGCATTTTTATAGCACATTCAATAACTTCTTCAGCTTCATCCTGCTAATTCGCAGTGAGTTGTCTTCCACTATCGGCCCCTTCCATCTTTCATCTGAAGACATTGATTTGGTAAATTAACACTCAAAGAGGTACACTTCAATGAAAAACTATTTGTCAAAGCTACCTGCCAGAACAAACCCTTTACCCCAGTACTCAAATCCCCTCTCATTCATTTCCCCATGTCTCTCTTTCTCAAAGTTTATTTCCCTTTGTTTCACCATGTCCCCTCACTCTCACCTCTGGATTTGTTAATAATCAATTATGTGATTATTCCAATGAGGCGATTAATTACAGGCTCTCCCCTCCCCACTATACCACAGGTTTGCATGCTTATAATGACACAGTGACAGCCAGGGGACAGCTGAGATGAGCGATGCTGTCTTGAGGCCTCGCATAACCCTGTGTGGCTCAGTTTGTTGTGAGCTCATCCTGAGTGATGGAGCTTTAACAGAGAGCAGAGTCAAAGCACAGCATCACAGCTTCTGCAAATAACATCCCCCAGAAGCTACTGACAGGCAGACACCACAATATCTTCCATGTCTAGCTATCCAAGTTTCATTCTGTTCGATAGTCCTGGGACTGTATTCATTCTATCTAAATTTCACATTATAACTTTCCCTGAGGTGCAGTAGAGTTATGCTCTTTTGGTTTTGAACCGGTTTATTCATGTCTTCTGTTCTGGTGAATTTGACAATATAGAAAACAACTTAAGCTACAGCAACTGACTGCCCATTTTAAGACCCTTTTACTGAAAAATAAAAGACTGCAAGATTGGCCATATAGAGGTCAATAACATGTAGAGACTGCAATGTGACTACAGCATGAGACTGTGCTGGAATTCACAGCATAGTGAAAAGTGAAACCTGCATTTGAGCTAACGATCCAGATGGCTGTTGAGCCACTTGCAGTAAACCAAATAAAATTAAGCCCTAAGCCAGATTCAGGAGAACTGGAGTAAAGTGGGGAATCAAGACCAGTGTCTTTAATCAGAATAACAATGCTCTTTAATTCTGTGTTAATTAAATGTAGATTTCCCTGATTGAGGAGCAGCCCACTGGATGTCAGGGGACCTCCAGTCATGTAAACATCTATTCATTTGATCTGTTTTGTGTTTAACCATGTATTAGCGTTCTTTTCTCAAACTGTCTGGTGCCGGTTTACACAGAAGGTCTGTCAGATGAGGGATACTAGTTTGCAAACAAGTCCTTGAGATTTCAAACGTTCAGCATCCTTGCAGGGAGGCAACTTGTTCAGCACCTTAATAAGTGGGTTACTTGGATACAGTTCTCAGTTGAAATGAGAACACTAGTGAATTCACAGCACAAAATTTCAGACCATTTGTTTCTTGACTGGTCATTCTTCCTTTTATCATTCCGCTCCCCTCCCCCAGCCTTCCTCCATCAATGTAATGAGCAAATCATGGCCACTAGGGAGAGATGTAGGGAGAAAAACCGGTTCCATTATGTGTCAAAGAGTGTGAAAAGAGCAGCGCTGTTGTCTGTCAACTCTAACCTCCAAATGTCCCTGGTCTTAACTTCCCGCCAAACACAAAGAGCTCTTTTCCCACACGTAGATCTGCTTATTATTTCCCTGTCTTTTAACTAAAAAGTCCATTATAGAAAATGCCAGGACAGCTGTGCCCTTTTCTGCACTAGCTCTGCCAGACCTCAGACAAGAGAACAATGGACACCATAACACACACACGATTCAGGGCTGATTTAGATTGACTGGTCTTAAACCCAACTTACAGAGTACAGTAATTATTGGAGGTGAAGGGTTGGCTGTGAAGGATGCTGTGGATATCTGGGGACCTGGGTATAAAGGCTGTTGTGATTTGGCAGCCAGTCCGGTTGGAGAGAGAAATGACTATTGAAGCCAGAGCCTGGGTGGTGGAGTATTTATCAACCAGTCATATCAGTGATTCACATGATTCAGCGGGGAGCTATTATTTTACCACAGTGATCTCTCACAGCAACCTGCTGGTGGTGAGGATGATGATAGCTGTGCGCTTTATGAGCACAGTAAGAGGAATACAGGGTAACAGTTTGGAAAGTCCCATCTCCTTTCACAGTCATATGTAGTCTGTGGATTGAAGTACACTGAGAGAGAATCAAGCAGTTGAGCCAAACTCAGGGGCTTTTAACGTTTCTTCAGTGCAGCAAAACAAAGAGATGCCTCAGGAAGGGACAGACAAACATGTGGTCCCTTCAGGTGGAGGGGAGAGTAAATAGGCCATCCACCTACTTGGCTAAGTAGATCTGAAGGTATTAATACAGTTTTGCATTGGCTGGCCTCCTTGTACAAGTGCTTTTCAATTTTGGACACATCACACACAGATTTTTACCCCTGAACAATGCTATGATGCTATGTTCATCTTAGTGTAGCATGTTGGCATCCTAACGCTTGCTAATTAGCACAACATTCAACTGGAGCTCATGGAATAGTCGTTAGTTTTGCAGTTATTTGAGCCAAAATATATTAGACCATTTTAATTTTGATCTGATGATGGCACTATGGCAGTTCAGCCAAAGGATTGGACTGAGGAAGCAGCAGGTTTAAATATTTCCCACTAGGCCTGGACTGCACCAAGTGCCCAATACAAGAAAGGGGGGAGTTTGGGAGAAATTTATTGTTTATTTGTTGGTAGTTTATGTTAGAACTTTATTTGTCAAGTTATGTTAATTTGTATTAGACAGTTTGGTTTGCTGTATTTTGAGTTTCCTTATCTTTTGTTGACCTCTTTTAGGGCCCAATTTATCTGATGTTAATTTTGTATTTTTCTTTCTTTTGGGTTAATAAAAAGCCCTTTATTTTGAACTTTGGAAGCTGTGTCTTTTGCCTTACTGCTTGGTCCCTGACAAGGAAATATATTACAGTTCATTCAGATGTGAGGTCTACACCAGATTTCATAGCAGTTTATCCAACAGTTGGATGAAACCATGGGTGTCTAATGTTCAAAAGTGGGTCCTAAGCTATCGTGTAGATGTTGATCTATTTCACAGGAGTGCAAAGTTTTTGTTTGGTAGTGCTAGATGGAAAGTAAGGAGATCCCTAAAATTTGTGGACAGTGAATGTCTACAATACATTTTATGGCAATCAATCAATTAAGATATTTTTGTCTGGACCAAAGCAGTGGACTGACCAAGCAACTGACAGGCCAACAATGCTATCCCCAGAGTCATGTCATTAGTGTGGTAAAAGTAATGTGCATGCAAGGAAACAACTTTTTTTCCTTCAAGAAAGGACACTATATAATGCATACATTTTGCACTTAGAATTCAAATAAAAGTAAACCTAGTGCACTAGGTAGCAGAGGAGTGGTTTCACAGCCTGAGTGCTTATTTTGTCTGCTCATTTTCACAGATCTCCTCATTGCTCTTTAGATTATTCACCCATGCAAAATTCTTTTCCCAAGATGGCTGTAACCATGTCTCCATGTCTGCCTTTTATATATTTTTTTTCCACAGCCTCCCCTTACTTCACTTCCCTGTGCCATTCACTGTCATTGTGAATAGGTGTGTGTGACTCCACTAGTCGAGCAGATCCCATTATCGTAAATAGGCCAATAAGTAACTTCACACAACGTGCCCCCAAAGCAAGCACACTCTATATGCAAAACAGAGGCACACTGTTAAAGAAACTGGCGCCAAGTGATTATATTTGTAATTTAATTTCCTTGGTCACACATAGATAAGAGAAGGGAGTGGTTACAGTTGGCCAGGGATGAATAGAGTGATGAGAATGGGACTACAGCTTCATTGTCTGGACTGAGATGTCCTAGATGACACCACTTATGAACAAGGGTACCAACGGGCAGATATGGTTCATACACTGTGATTTACAAGTCTAAATACCAAAACCCCAAGCAATGTAAATACTAGAGACATCTGCATTCTCTAATGCAGTGCAGAATAGTCAAGAAACTCTTTTTTCTGATGCACGCTCTGTTTTTCTCCATTTCATATGTCTGTTTTGCACTCAGTTCTGCAGAACAAATGTAATCAGCAGGGTGGTCTGGGTGGGATGTCAGTTATACAGAGCAATGTCTCATTGGAGATTCTATACAGTAGGTGAGGTGAACTGCAAGAAAAGCGAATGAAGGACACAAGGTGTACTCTCCCTGCATCGTCATGCACCCTCTGTCTTTCTCCCTCCCTCTGTCTGCTTTTTCTGAGATTGTCGGACTGCAGACATCAAATTTCCTGACTTTTCCATTTTCAACGAGTGTCTTCTACTTATACTGATGACAGTGTAGTGGAGGGCATAATACTACAGTGGTCAAACCGCCCTGACTTCATCAGATAATTCAGGGTTACCGAGGGCTGGTGGGAGAGAAAGATACAAAGTTCATCAAACTTTGACACCATGCAGTACTGTACAGAATTCAGGAACGGTGTAAAACTATTCTGTGACATCTCAAATCCTCTCTCCCCCTTTGTTTGTTCTCTCCTCCTCTCATCTTTATGTCTGTTTTTTCTCTGCTGTCTTGTCTCTCTGCATATTTCCTCCGTCTTCACTTTGAACCCAACAGCATTAACCTGTCAGAAAAGTTACAAATGTTCTGAGTGAATAATGTAAACCACAGAGAAATAAAGCTGCAAAAAGCGTGGAGTTGTCGCTTTATTTCATAATTCATCATACTCCCAGAACGAGCCAAATAAAACTTGACTTATTAAGCAGTCTGGCACATTCTGAGCTCAAAATCCTCTGAAACATGCTTGACAGTATTAGTCACATGTTGTCTACCTTACAAATAAAAATCAAACACAAACACACACACACACACACACACACACACACACACACACACACACACATGCGCTAATTTTTGCATTTCATTGCTCAAATCAAAGCAGTTCTTTCCTTTAGTTCTCCAGATTTCATTGCAAGAGGCAAAGCAATAAGCGTTACACTAGCACCACCAAAAGGTAAAAGAGAAAAGAACTTTTTTTGTTTTGTTTTTTTTTTTTTGTTTTTTTTTTTTGCTGTTCTCTCTTTCTTTTTCTTCCCCTTCAAAATACTGTATAAACTTACAGCTCTGAAAACCAGATTAAGGATGCTTTGCTTTGGCAGCTGGCAAGTTTATTTATTTATCTCACCTAACACAAGCATAGATTCACAGGACTCCAGAGGAACAAACACTTTATTGTGGGAGATGGCATAGTGGTGGCACAGCATAATTAGTAGGACATGGCTGTATAATTGGTTTCTAATTGACATGAAGAGCAGCGGTGAGCCCACTATATACGCTGCCTGATGCAGTGAGTAAAAGCAAGCAGCCTGCTCAATTGTGCCATTTTCTGATTGATGTCTCTGTAGCAAATGCCCTTCAATAATCAGCACTCACAATCTCTATGCGTCTATCAGGCCATTCATCTGTCATTTCTTCTTTTGTGCCTACAGTAAACGTCTCGCTATCTTTGTCTTTCTATCTCGGCATTGATTTGGCCTGTCTTTCTCTGAAGGGATTCTCAACCTTTGGTCTGTTTCTCTTAGGAAGGAGAAGGTGCAGTGTTTGTGGTGATGGAAGGTGAAAAGTGAAGGGTTTGTTTATGAGACGCAGGCAGCTATGAAAGACCACATGCTTTCAAGGGCCCAGACAGCATATACTGGTCCAAATGAAAGCATCTTTAGATGAAAGGAAAAATCCATTTTAAAAGTACTTTTATTTACAAAAGAAATCAGGTTACTGACTCTCTTCATTTAGCAAATGAGGTTTGAAGAGGCTCCTTTTAAAAATTAGTATTGAACTAAAATAAACAGTCTGGGAGGCACAGCTGGACACAAGAGGTCAACACAGTGAACTGAATGGATTTGAAGTTTGAATGGGTTACCTCTTTAGAACAATTCTGTTCATGGACCGCGTGCTGATGCAAGACGACCTTCAAGGACACTCCCCTCATTTACACAGCAATTAGGCACTACCCTGTTGGTAAATTGAAAAAGAGACAAAAATCCTCAGCGGATTTAATAACAAACTCATTACCAGCGCCCAACAGGGTGGAACTGCCTTTTAATTAGAGCAACACCTGATTAACACCCAATTAACTGAGCCAGAGCCACTTAATTCTCCCCCACTTTGGCAGGTTGAGCACACAAACATAGCAGTCCAGCATCTGAGTGCTTCCTCTCCTCCTGGGAATGTGTGAGAGAAAAGTAAATAACTTTGGAAGAAATCTGTTGTCTGGTGATCCAAATGCTCTCTGCAGGGCTGGAAGGTGTACACTGGAGCTGCACAAGGTAAGTATTTCAACAAGGAGACAGATGTAGGACTGGCTGGCAAAGACTCTGCATCACTACACGTGCAACTCCTGGTGGGCTGATGGTAGACAGTTGTCCAAGTAGTGTTCAACTACAGGATACTGGGTAAATCCTAATTCCCTTATTAGATCGTTACTCAGACCTCGCTCAACCTGGAAGTTGTTCCAGTCTGCCATCTTAAAGGACGTCCCAGAGCTCTTATTCCTACTCTGAGAAGCAAGGATGGAAGAGGCTGCCTGGAGGAGACATGAGCAAGGGTACAAGAAAGCATCCTTCGTGGAAGTCTTCTATGTACTGACATGCCCCTTCATTGGAAATCATCTGGTGATTGGAAGTTTTAGGTAAAGAATCAGAGGGAAGGATGCTTCATGTTTCATGAAACGTGTTTTCTCGGTTCCCCTCTCCTCGAATTTTTTCTCTGCATCTTTTGCTCACATCTTACATGGATGAGATTAAGACACAGCAGGTGAATCCCAGTTCCCCTAATTTGGATCCACGTTGACCTCACTTGCATCTTTTTCTTGAATCTTAGTCCTGTCCATGTAAGATACAAAGTAAAGATGCAAGGACAAACTGTGAGGGGAAACGAACCAAGGATGTTTTAACTGACATGAGATGTTCTTTCCTCCAAGCCCGAATGTGAAGACATCCAATCACAAACTGATTTCTGATAAAGGGCCATGTCAATCTGTAATAGGCTTCTGCAAAGGACATACTTGTGTATCTTTGATTATAGCTCCTCCGGGCAGGCCCCTCGCTCCTAGAGCAGAAATAAAAGCTTTGGGATGTCCTTCACCATGGCGGACCAGAATGACTTCTGGGTTGAGCAAAGATTCAGGCTCGAGGAACAATAAAATAAAGGAACTGGGATTCACCTATTGAAAGGTGAGAGAAATGTGTCTGCAATTAAATTGTTCCCAATCTCAGATTAAACCATGGGGCCTTTAAGACGGCAACACTGTAAAGGATTTAATCTTAAAACTTTTATTTAGGGTGCTTATTGTCTGGACAGCAGAGGTTCAGTAAAGTCACACAAAACTTTGTTAAACATGCATGCAGTAGATTTTGTTATCCACATCCATACAGTCTTAGTTCACATTTCAACAAACTAAAGTTTTATTTTTGTTAAAATAAAAGACATTTTTTTTGCTGATAATTGCTCTCAAAAATGCCACTCCGTCATCACTCGATGGTGCCGTTTCTTTCATCAAGTACACTGCAACACCTCCTCAAACTTTCAAGTAAAGCTACAAGTTGAAAGTTAAAACCTATATCTGTTGCTGGCCCAGATGCAAACCTGGACAAAACATTGCTGAACTTAAAAAGGTTCAAAACACACACCCATCACCTTGTCAGAGAACAGTCTCCTCTTGCATTTTGTGCCCAGTTTCGCAGCCAATATTGTTTGTTCTTAGTGTTTTTATTTTATTTCTGTCTGTATCGGTGGAGAATGACCACCACAGACTCTCGGGTTTCCGAGAATCTTAATTCCTCTAGCCAAAAACAGTTAATCAATATACATTCTGGTTGTATAGATCTATAAAGCAGTGAGGAATTGCTGGTTTCCCATCGAGTCTGTGCACAATAATGTGTAGTTTACACATTCACATTTCTTCATCTTGCCTAATTTATGCACTCCATTCAAGGCATTGACATATACATTTTCAGTCTTGTTGCCTTTACTGTTAGCAGTGTGATACTAGGGTCAAACGATGTAATAACATTTTTTTAGCCTTAAGTTGAGAGGAATTCCGTTCTGATTCCAGAGCCTTCTCTAAGTCTGGCAGTAGGTCTGGCACAACAGCTTGTTCAGCAATAAAGACCATCATCTCCACAACCAGCAGCAGCACCCATCCTAAAGCCCCTAACCAATAGGAGGAACCAAGGCCAGAGAAGTCTTGACAGATTTCTTCCTGGTGCTGATATGTGAAAAAAGACCAGCTCAGGAGGAAGAAGAAACCTGCAGATAGAAGAGAAGTATAAGTCAAGTATCATCGCAGGGAACCAAAAAAAAGTCATTAAGGTCGATTATTACATGCCTGGAGCTTTAGATAAGAGTTTGTATGATAATGAACTGCAATTTCAAGGAAAGTAAAAAGTCTCTAAAAACTGCTGCCTTGCAGGGTATGTAAATGAGCAGCAGCCTATATAAGAATTTCAGAAGGTGGGGGCTTGACATAAACTACACAAAGGAAAAGGCTTTTTGGAGGTGAACTGGAAATGGGGGTACTTTATTTACTTAATTTACTACTTTACTTGGAATGTATATAAAAGCTTCCAAAACAACAGCAGTCTATGCATCAATAAAAGTGAGGTCGTGTTTAAAATGAGGACATTTTGGCTGGTCCTCACACTGTGAAACACTTTTTTGAGGGTTAAGACTTGGTTTAAGGGTTCAGGTTAGAATTAGGTTTGGGTTACACTAAGGGTTAGGTGTTAGGCATTTAGTTTTAATGGTTAAGATTAGGGTGATGGGCTAGGGAATGCATTATATCAATGAGTGCCCTTACATAGATAGAAGTACAAGTGTGTGTGTGTGTGTGTGTGTGTGTGTGTGTGTGCGCACGTGCACAGGTAAACCAGTGTTTGATGCATGCCGGGAAGTGCACCACCGTTACCTGTAGAAGCCATGGTGAGTAGCAGGAGGGTGGTTGGGTAGAGCGCCTGTCCTGCCATGAGGAGAGAGCGAGTGTTGGAGTAGGAGTGCACCGTCCGAGATGTCCAGCAGAGGGCAAACACCAGACACAGAGCACCAGTGCAAACAGCC
>NW_018128040.1:710418-715802 GCF_001952655.1 Monopterus albus
CACTCTTTCTACTTCCAGGGCTGGAAGACACACAATAGATTCACTGTATAGATAGCAGGTAAACTAGACTGATATTCACTGTATAATGCCATACTTGGATTATGTTTCTAATATAAGGAGTCAACATGAAGAAAGAAACATGAAGTGATGACACACTCCTGTGGATGCCCTCAGCATGAACCTGGCTATAAGTGAAACCTGGGGCCACAGTACAGAAACTTTCCCATCTTCCTATCAATAGTTTGTGTACTTTTTCAGTGGCTCTCTAAAAAGCCAATCTCACACTTATGTCAGATCCATTCTGAGTGTTTTTGAATAATAAAATATGACACATTGAAGTAAAACAAACATTGACAAGGGACTTTCTGACAATAACCAACATTTGGTTTCCATTCGTAACAGTAAAAAGGACACTGTAACACCCACCATGTTGTCAACTACTTGTGATCAAACAAACAATGACAACTTTAATCTACTCCCCAAATGACCTCACTGGTGTGTTATTTGTAGGTACAGGTATTTGTTAATTTGGTATTTCTGTTACAATAATTTTCAGTACCTTTGGTGCAACTCTTGTCTTTGGTTCTGCTAATTCTATATTTTCTAACTTATAATTACTATCACTGGATTTATTGGATTTTATTATTCCAGTCTTGTTACCTTCCTTTTGGAAACTTGAAAGAACAGCTGTCTTTAGTCTTTATTGAAGGCAGAAGAGTCACACTATACTCACTCCTAAAGTGTGTTCACATAACAAATATATATTTGTGGAATAAAACTAACTGACAGGGACCTGGTTTTTTCTTTGTTAACAATGACAAGAAACAAGATTTAGTTAACTGACAAAGACCAGGTTTCAGCTGATCAAGATGTTCACTATGTTCAGAGACTTACCAGATAAAAAGAAGGCACTTCTCTGATATACATAAGAGCAAGATCAAACTCGCCCACTGCTGCTGAGAAGGCCTTCTGCAACCCAGCGTTTCTTTTTTTTAATGTTCTCCCTGATATTGAACTCCTCTAGAGATTCAGAGGTGTAACATAAGTCGCCCTAGGGCTAAACTCTTGCATAACCAGTGCCTCATCAACACAGCACAACAGAGATATAGCTATGCCTCAGTTAATATGCTGCCCTTCCCAACTCATTTTATTCAACACATTGTCTGTCAAACCTTTAACCTACAATAACTGAGAGTAACAGCCAGAGAAATGTTAAAGAGCAGAGTGGCTGGTTGCTCACCACTGAAGACAGTAGGATCTTTATGATTTGGCTGGTCACTTTTGGTGTTATTCCACTCTGCCCAGAGTCCCTTCTCCTTCAGCCAGAACGGTGTACAGACCGCGTAGCACACACACAGGCAACCTGCCAACCCCACACAGGAATGAGCAAACCTGAAGCGACTGGTGGCATCCTCCAACTCCAGAAACCTCATATTTTTACAGGACTGAAAAAAGCAAGAGCCAGAGAAAACAGACAACACAAGGGAGAAGACATGAATAATTAGTGTGCTGAAGTCGAGTAACAGCAAATAGATCTGTCAAAAAGCATAGCTTGTCATTTTGGTCATATACATCATCTGTAACAATGTAAAATTATAATTAAAGGTACACTTACCTTTGTTGTCATTGAGGGGGAAAAAGCTGCCAAAAAGAAGGCTGGTTGGTCTGTATAAAAATCGAATAACGTTTTAAAGCATGGTTTACTTAGTGTTTACTTCAGGACAATTACTACTATACAAACGCTCTCAACACCCTGGTACATTACTGCTCATGACCACAAGCCCTAACTCGTAGATCAAACTCTTCAGTATTACTCCGCCTCTGCTGCAACGGAAACTCCCCCAGCTGGCGGTTAAATTCCCCCATGACATCGCCAATGTAACTCGCCAACTGTAGAGAAAGTGAAAGTACCAAAAACAGCAATTCAGTGATTTCAGGACATTTATTTGGCTGATATTAGCAAACAAGGAACAAAGAGAAAATCATAAAGGAAGCTAAAAAGTATAAAAATTATTTGAAACATGAGCGATATGCTGCAACAGCAAAATGCCACTCCGACATTTATGTCAAATGCAGAAACTGTAGGGGGTGTCTGTGGGTTGTTATACATGGCAAAACACTTAAGGAAATCCCACTCTCATTTTCTCACAGTCATGCACAATGCGTTGCAGCTGGTGGCGACATCAACCTCAGGTCTCTCCTCTTCGTCACATAACTACCACCCCTTCTGCTTTCCTTTGTTTCAGCGGGACAGCACCCACAGACCACCAAAAAGCAAGTTTCAAAATATATCATGCTAAAATGCCTTTAGATCATCTATCGCACAAAATTAGATACTAGTTATCTTAGAATCAAAACATATAAACCCTAAATTGGAGACTTTAATCACGAGCCAATTCAGGCTCACAGAGACTCAAAATGAAAGATTATAATAAGATAAAGACATATGAATTCTTTAATTCACAGATAATTAACTTTACAGAAAGTACAATGCATTTTGATATAATAAAGTGCATATGATCAAAAAATAAAAGTGTGCAGTTAAGATTAAGAGACTTACAATATTTAAGCATGTGACTAATTTTGGCAATCCCATCTTTTCTAACAGCTTAAAAGTAAGGCCTCAAGATGCAGACAATGTTCTGTTCCTCCATCCTGACCTTGCCTGCGTTACTGGCTAATGTTTCTTCTTCCCTCCTCAGAAACAGGCATCAGATTTGACCTTGAGTCAGGTGTTTGTGTCGAGCTTTTCGCCATAAACGCAGGGAACAAGAAGGATGCTTAAGTACTGGCTCTTGAAATTTGGCAGCTACATTCATGTCTGTTTATCCTAAGCTTACTTTCTGGCTCTTTGCAGCAGGTCCTTGAATACATCAAGAATCTCTGGGTCTTCCTCTGCAGACAGCTCTGGAGTGTTTTTCTCCAGCCAATCAGAAGAGTGGATTTGGTGCCTGAGAGTACCAATCAGAGAGCCAAGACTTTCTGCAGGCTTAGATGCTTGGCAGTCCAGCAGCACAAACTCCTCAGTGGCCAGCGAGTCTGTGTCAGGAACAGGGCTATCCTTCTCCATCAGCTGGTCTGATGACTTGCTCTGGGGTGATGATGTTGAATTGACAATCGCAGCGTTGTCTGAATCTGCACTGTCCTCTTTCACTGACTTTTTGCTTTCCTCACTGGATTCGTTGATAGAGTGTGAATCGGGGCTGACGTTTTTTTCTTCAATTTCTTTCAAAGCCTCTCTGATTCGCTTCAGGGCTGAAATGAAAACAAAACATTAACAGAACAAGTCAGCAACTATTATCCAATCAATAGTTAATTTAAGAGACAAAGCAGGCAATGGGCTGGAATAACACAAGTAATTTAGGACAGAGTGTAGCGAAATAATTGAATGGGCATAAAAAAGTTCAAATCATTAAGCAGAGTATATTATACACTACAAACTGACCAAGATGAAGGTGGTGCTGTGGGCTTGCGAAGACAATGCGGAACCAGCCAGGCACGGAGCAGGAGAAGGCATAACCGCCGCTTAACACCACCTTGTGTCTGAGGAAACTCTTACACAGAGACAGCTCCTCCTCAAACGACGGCTCTCTGAGGTACTACCAAAACAGACGGAGAGAAGTGACACATCAAGCCTACAGGAATGAACACACTGTTTTCAAGAAATTACCCTGTGGGCCTTTAATTTCAAGAGAACTACATGACTGTGTTATCTGCATTTCAATTAGCAAGTTAAAACTGAATCAACAGCCCTAATATCCTGAGCTGAGTGTGGTCTCCTCACCTTTCTGAGGTCAGCCCACACAAACAGTGCTGCAGGCCTGTCCAGGTAAGGGATACCCATGCTCTGGAACTGTCCCGTCAGGTAGCCGTGAGCAGCTTTCAGTCTGCTTCTGTTCTCTGGCAGAAATGTCTCGCTGATCCACTCTACAACATAAGAATGTGAGGTGGTAAGAGGTAAGTGCATGATGTGCAGCAGAGCACCATGCTGCATCCTGTCAGAGGAAACTGAAACCCACCAATCCGTTATCTATACCGCTTATTCCTGAATAGGGTCGTGGGGGGGCTGGAGCCTATCCCAGCTGACACTGGTTGAATTTTGACTTGTTTTTACCAAAAGTAGGCAGATATTTTTCCAGTTGTGTGATTACTGCAGTGCGTTTTCAAAAGGATATGCGAAGCTTTGATCCATACCTCTGTCCTTAAGCAGCTGTGCTACCTGGTACTGGGTGGTTCCAGAAATGCTGTGAAATGCGCCCAGCTGGGCCATAGCCTCCACGACGTCTCTGTTCTCGGTATACAGAGTGCCTATTCTCATTCCTGCCATCGCAAAGTCCTAGAAGGGACAAGAAGAAGTAAATTAGAAAGAGCTGTGAAAGCAAATATCCACTGAAGAAAAGCTGTACTGTCAGCAGGAGAAACAAAATCTCAGTCCCACACTCATAGAACTCAGCACAATACATACTTTACTCAGCCCCCACATTACATGCGTCCTCTGTGGGTCAGGCAAGCTGAAATAAGGGGACATCAGCAGTTAAGAGGCTGTCTACAGACGCAATTATGATGATTAAGAGTCCAATAGTGTAACCGTGCAGAGGTCATGCAGTACCTGTCTACACTGAGGACACTGTCAAAGGTGACAGATTCATCAAATACCGTCAGCATGTACAACTCATCTACGATAGCGTGGAGCTCATTTCTGAAGCAGGAAATGGTGGAGAGAAAGGCAGTATGAGTATATACAGTGCAACATTAATAAACCTTGGTTTTATATTGTTAATGATTGTTTACAGCAAAGAAAATGCTACATAAATGTAAAATGGGTCCTTCGACATCCCATGTCAGTGTAAAAGCACTGTGGTTTATGGTTACAACAGCTCAGCGCCTGCAAGGTTTCTATGGAGGGAATTACTTTGGCAAGATCATTTAGAAAACAATAGATGATGCAGGAGACTCCTTGGCACATGGCTGTGCTTGACAATATGCAGATGGTTAAGAGAGGTGATAAAACTCCATCAAGAGCACTTGATATTCCACACACGGGGACAAAGCTCTCAGCTGTAAAATAAAAGACATCGCACAAGGAATTGTATTCAGTAAATTGCCAGTGTGCTTAAAGGAGCCACAGGAATGCAGACCGGGAGGATTATGATGTCAGGCCACAGTGTGAGATAAGAGTGAGCAAACATACCTTTTGGCAAACTCCAAGAAGGCAATCATCTCCTTCAAGGTGTAGATCTCAGCCAGAGGATTGTGGGGATTCACCAGTATAATAGCTCGGATGATTGAGCCCTAAAAGAGACAGCTGGTTGCTACAGTAAGTAAATATGAACTAATGCACTGTAGATAAGGCTGCAAAACAAATCTCTGAGAAAAATGAGCAA
>NW_018128040.1:715856-733041 GCF_001952655.1 Monopterus albus
GGTTCATTAAGTACCTCTTGCTTGGCCCTTATCAGACCTTCTTCTAGTTTCTCTACAGTGAGATGGAAGGGTCGGCTGTCTTTGCCATCAGGCTATAAATAAAGAAAAACAGGAGGAAAAGGGAGAATATATCAACATTCAATCTGGAGAGCTGACAACCCATGCTAACACACCAGATCACACGATACACTTCAAATGTGAGTTATGTCATACGCTCAGTAAGATGGTCAAACATTACAAATGCATAATTTCAGCAAGTAAATCAGGTTCTGCTTTCCTACCTCACAGTCAAGAGGAACATGATAGAGTTTCACATCACTATACTGACCGACATCCTCTTTAATGATACCATAGAAAGGAGTCGCAATGAGAATGGCATCTATAACATGAAAAACACAATAACCACATGACATTCACATAGAAACATATATCACCTCTTAACTTTAAGCAGTTGTTTAAGCACGCACACACATAATGTATCTAATCTACTGATGTATACGTGACCTGTCTTTAATGACTCATGTAAGCTTCTATTTAGGTTAGTAGTAGTGCAGTTTAGAGGCAAATCCACCACTTATAAAAACTGGCTAATCTAATATAGCTGGGCATATTAGCACCAACATGATCCAAGCTGGTAGTAAACAGATAAACACGGGCTGCTTTTCAGGCTTGTGAATATTATATTAGGACAGTTACTGAGCAAAACAAATCTACCTCATTGCTTAAAATGAGGCTTTGTTTGCCATGGCACTAAGGAATAATTTATGTAGCTGACCAAATAATTTTGAAAAACGTGTTTTGTTCAAATTATTATGCTACAGCCTACCCATTCTCTGCTATACTTTATATGATAATCATTTTTAAAATCCCCCCCCCCCCAAAAAAAAAAAACACCTTGGCTAGATTTCCCTTCCCATTGCTGTTGTAATATTTGTAATAGAGGTACCGTTTGTGCATCTCAGTGTATTTGTGAACTTACCCTTAGGGTCACAAATTACTGCAGCAATACATGAGAAGAGAGAAGTACCGCCATTCATCACCACGACCTGAACAAACACACATATCTGCTGTATTACAAAATACCCACTTAACGCTCAAGGAGGCCTGATAAATATGCCACGGGTTCATTACAAATTACATCTTTATAAATTAAGCTGGTCGCCCTTAAAACTGTGTTTGTTCAGTTGTGGCATTTAGCATCTTTTTCACCATTAATGACTCAGATGAATAAATTAACTACAATGAATGGCTATAATCCAGAATGTCCTCTGTAGCAAAAAAGGGGTTAGTTGTCAGTAATTACATCATTCGCTGGACATTAGTATTAATCACAGGAACTGAACCAGATTTACTAATAACATAAGCCCAAAAAGGAAATATTTTATGTTTGTGGTGGAAAAGATAATGAAATAGTTTCCTATTCAACATCACAATGTAACATTACCTTATTAAAAGTAAAGGTTCTTCAGGCACCTTTCACTTGTGCAAATGCAAATGATCAGAAGTAACAGAGTCAAAAGTCATTCTGAAGAGTAGATGCAGTTAGACTTCGAAATGATGAATGAATGCTGCAGGTGAATCAGGTGGCAGTACAGCAGATGCTGTGGTTGTTGAGGTTTGCTGTGAACTAAATTAATTCAAGCACATCATTCCAATTCCAAAAAGCATTTATTATTACACTAATACGAAACAGTTCAACAATACTGAAAGATAATCAGCAGTCTGAAAGATAGGGGACAGAGCCACCATTCCTGAAAGAAATAAATGCAGTATTAGACAAGAAGATTGTCACAGAGTGGGTCAGTCTTTTTTAGGGCATAAGCACAGTCAAGTCCGTCACATCCCCCGTCCGGGGTCTCGCTCTCCGTCCTTCTTCGGAACACACACACACTACACTACCCCAGTGCAGCAGCATACTGCCTCTTTGTTCACAGCTCACTTTTGGCTCCCACGTGAATTCCCAAAACTATGTAACATATCATCTTCAGATAAGGATGTCCCAGTGGGTTAAACAAAACAGGCCATGAACCCAAAATGTTCTTGCTTCAGCACACACAAAATATTCACGTAGTGATAAGGTTTGCAGAGATTAATTATTGACTACTGTATACAAGAACATGTAATTTACACACTATTAATGGGTTATATTACATATTAACTGTAGCTTGTTTAACCACTACAATGCATCTGCAGTCATAATGTGGCTGTTGTACTATTAAATGAAAGAACCAGAGATGCGCTTACTCTACAAAGTGTATGTAATTAAGTATATGTATAAGTAATTAAATGTTGTTATATTTTCTACTTCTGCTATTTATGTGCTTTCCAAAACCCTGCTTATGATTAAATCCATTTAAAACTGTAGCACTCGTCCTACACGTACTGTTCACATCACTTACTGTATGTTACATTCTAGCTTGAAAAGTAATAAACCTCACTCACATTGTCAGCTTCAAGCGGCTTTGGGGAACAGCAGTAGTGAGTCAGGAACTTTGCCACCTCTTCTCTCAGGCTGAAAAAGAGCAAGACGGAAGGTTAATGACTACTTTGAAATGTCTTGTTCAAAAGGTATTTTACTAGGAGCTTTCTGAGAAAATAAGTGCTTTATTACACTTACAATGTGTGTCCCCTCCAGTCTGAATACTCCAACAGGGCTGGGTCAACATGAAGCATGTCAGGCTTGGTCAGCTATAGCAGAAAGGAAGATGAAATTCATTTGTGAATGCAGGCTAAATGATTTAGAATAATACACAATGGCAGACACATATTATAGAACACCACAATCTACAGCATTAAATCAGCATTATTAGAACATGCCTGTATTATTTATAGTACCCGTCTATGAAGAAGATCATAGCATAGTTTGTTCTCACTGGTGCCCATATTGATTATACCCTGCAAGTAAGAAAAAAAGAGGGCCTTGTAAATTATCATTATTTCATCACTTTAACAGATTGCAGCTATTCAACAACTGTAAATGGTACTATTTGACACAAACTCACATCGGGGTTGTCTGTGTCATGGTGTTTGTCCATGATGTATTGTTCAAAGCCCTCCTGGAGAATACCATGATGCTGTAGGAAGTTGTTACCACGGATGGACAAGTACCTGCTATGGCCAGGGGTTTTTCCATCTCCCAGCGTTGTCAAAACAATCTGAGACATTTTGCAGGCAGATGTAGGTGCTGTTGGTTTTATTGTGTCCTGTGCAGAAACAGCCTGCGCTGTGGAAGTTTCTGAAAGGGGCTGAGATAAAGAGGACGACACACGGGGGGCGGTGCCTGTGGTCAGATAAGTTTGGGGTGAGACAGAGAGGTCAGCTGGTGTTGTTGCAGTGGTCGCAGCACCCTGTCGAACAGCAACTAATGCCCCAGTGAGCATACTAAACAAGCGGAGCTCATGCTGGCGCTCCTGTTCCGCCCTCCTCTCCTCCCGCTGTTCCCTGCGCTCCTCAGCCTGCAGCTCTCTCTCCAGTTGCGCTTCCTCCAGGGACAGGAGGCGCTCCTCTGCTGATTGCTGCCAGTTCAGGAAGCTGGCCAGGGCTTTATCCAGGCTCCTCTGAGCACCACACCTAGCTGATGTTTTGCCACCCCGTCTATGCTTCCTCTGTCTCACAGAGGTCAGGGGATGAGAACCCTCCTTGCTGGGATGCTGAGATATGTCCTGTGGCACAGAACCACCAACAGTCTGGGCGTCAGCTGTAGCAGACCCTGCAACGTTCAGGTCACTAAAACCTGGGGACATGAAAAAAAGAGGCATTTGTTACACTGTGATAATTAAGGTAATAGTAATAATAATGTGACAGTAGGCCTACGTAATAAAGACAGATGAGGCCTTAAACAATATGAAAGACTGTTTTAATGCCAGTGCTGGAAACAAATGCATCAAAAACCCTGGTTCCCCTCAACACACATCCTTAGAGGACAGCCAAGATAGGAGATCAAATTTAAAATAAAATTCTCCCACCTTAAGCTCCTTCCCAAAAGAGAAATCTGAGGCTGTTAAGGTCTGATGTGAACTAAATTAATTCAGGCAAATTATCCCAATGATTATTTAATATTACAATACTTCCGAACAGTTCAATAAGTTGTAAGACAATTCAGCAATCTGAAAGATAGGGAACAGAATCACAGAATCATCTCATTAGATATGAGAAGTGTCAAAGAATCAGTCAGTCATTGTTGCCCCTACAGTACAGTCAGAGTCCAGCTGTGTGCATACGTGCCACCATCACGGGCAATGGGGGGTCCAGTGTCTTGGCCAAGCACACTTCGACATGTGGACTGCAGGTACCGAGATTCAAACCTTCAACCTTCTGGTTGGGAGACGACTGCTCTACCCACCGCACCACTGTTACTATATTCTGTTTGTTTGTTTTCTCCACTACACCTTCTCAGTGACCCTCTGTAGATGAACCCCCCTACACTCAGTCAGGATCTATTTAAAATGGGCACACATCAGATGAAGGCCATGCCCTATATATGGGATTCCTGTTAACAGCCACATCCAGAAGGCAAGCAATGACACCCAGTATAAACTTATACTTCTGACACTCTTAAACTGAATATTCCTGAACTTAATTTATAAAAACTTCAATGATAATTAAACATTACTTGACTCCTATTTTCTGCCATTACAAATAATCATGACAGTATTTGGACTGACAACCTGAAGGTGAGGTCCTTGTATTTGTTGAACTCTCTCCTCGACCCAGTGTGTCCTCTGGCTCCAGTAAAGACTGCCCATCAGTTTCCTGGTCATCTCCAGACCCATAGTACATCTCAGGGGGCGCAGCACCTGAGTTAAGCATGCTGTCCTCAACAGCTTCACATTTTATGTCCAGCGGATCTCCAGTTTTTGGAGGCTGACCAAACAGAAACCCACCCGAGGAGGCGGGCCCAAAGGAGCCCGCTGGAGCTCCTTGGAGGTATGCATCAGGCCCGCTTGGGCTCTGAAACACCTGTTGAGCTATGACAGCTCCGCCCAAGGAGGAGTAAGTAATAGCTGGTCGGTTCGCCAGCACCCTGTCCATCACGTCATAAAACTTCCAGGACCTCAGTTTGTGGTTGTCCTTGATGCGGCGATACTCGAGCTTCATCTTTTTGATCTTCTCCCTGCACTGGTCACCTGTGCGGTAGATGCCCTTTTCGCGCAAAACGTGTGCTATTCGGTCAAATACACGCTGGTTGCGCAGTGAGCTCTCCAGTTCAATCTGGACCGACTCGTCGGACCACAGCTGGAGCAACTCCACTATCTCCGGGTCGGTCCAGTTGCTGCCTCGCTCATGCCTCCTACCACGAAAGTCCATCCTCTAAGTTACTGAATGTATTGTGCAACGCAGAACGAGGGGATAGTATGAGAAATGAACAGCCTAACTACTTCTATCTTCCCAACTTCAGGAACACCAAGAAACGCTGGCACTTAAAACGTATTCTTTCTGTCTGTAGTTTCTGAGAACAAAATAACGTTATGACATATGTCGTTTGTGGTTTTGTGATCTCTCAACGTAAGGCTAAATCAAAAGTGCAGGTATTCGGAAACAGCCTGCTGTGGAGCTGGCACTCAGATGTAACATCCACACGGTTTGGAAAGATTTGGAACCGCCAAGCTCTGTCTAGCCGGTGTTAAAATACATTAGTCACTGTTAACAGCAAATTTGTCATAACTTGGTGAAATTGAGAAAACACCCATAAAAATATAAGAGCCATCTACTTCCGGGTTGACGGCACATGCGTGCTGCCTTGTTCCGGTATAACTTTGGACCGTGCTAACGAGGAAGCGGCTGAAAGCGGGCTGGATTGCACTTATACCAGTCTGTAACGCGGTACACACAACCATGCGAGCCAGAGTCGGTCTGGAAGCTTTGTGTTACGGCCCCCCCTGCCGTACAGTGTGCTGTTTTACCCGTGTGTGTAGGTTCAAAGGATGCCCAGAAGATGGCGCTCACATACAGCGGTACAAATCACCTATCTTGAAAGCAAGGATGTGTGTTTTACTTACAGCCGTGGCCCGGAATTCCTTGTAGCGGTTGGAACCTACACAAACTCCTATAATTCTAACAAAATATTTTGAATTATTACTAGAAATACACTTAGAGGTTTTGCCATCAAATATCATTTTATTGTATAAATATGTTTTACTGTTATACATCGTGAATTTACAATCATACAATCCCACGAACTAATTAATTTCACAAGATACTGAAAAGCAAGCTTCTCATGTCGAATAAAAAAAGATTAGCCTGACTTTGGCCGAGTTTATCCCTGGTTTCACCTGTCTAAAAGCGGTAACCCACCCCGTTCAACGACCGCGGTGATACAAATCGAGCATATACGCGATGGTCCGGTCGGCTCTTAACGTGACGTATTTCCTGAAGAAAAGGATTTGTGGCAGTTTTGTTGTCTCCATCCAGGAATGAGGCGTTATAATGTGTTGGCTCGTAACCCTTTATTCTCCCCCTGCTTGATATCTATGTATTTACTGTGCTTGTGTGAGTTAATGCCAACAGACTATACTCAGCAAACAAGCCATGTGAAATAATTTAAAGACTTACTGGAAATCGTTAAAAAATAACGGAGGTTGAAGTTAACCGGCAAAATATAACGATGGTGATGGTTACAAGTTGGTGGCGGATAACAAGCGAGACGAGATAGTTGCATTCCGCACTTTTGGAGGAAGATGGGTGTGTGTGGAATGCATTATTATTCGTCCCCTGGAATAAGTAGCGGACGCGCAGCGTTGGGTTAGATGTAAACTTGAAAGTCAAGCCACAGGAGAAAGGGTATCTCCACCCAGGGGAAGAAGAAGAGGATGTGGAGTCGTGACGTTTCGGTCGTTGTTGGCATTTGAGTAGCAAAGGTACGACTGACAACTGCTTGGTTCTTTTAGTTTTTCTCAACCGGACGAGTTAAATGTGTTCAAAGCAGGGAGGGGAGTTGTGGCAGAGTGGGTGGGAACAATGGGAGTATTTGCGAAAAGCATGACGGCTGTTTTAGCATAAAGTCTCGGTCAAGGCGGAGACTGCGCTCACCAGTCTTCCCAGTCAGGTAAATCCTTCCCCAGTCTGGACAACACGCTTTCTTGTCCAGTATTGCTGGACCTTTTTTGTTTGAGGAGACATGACTTAGCCCGACAACTGACCAGATTTGATCCGCAGCTCTTCCTCTCTTAAGTTATTTGTTGGTAAGTTAACAGCATGCTTGTTGTTACTGTTGTGTTTCCTGTCGCATGTTATTTGTAAATTGAAATTTGTCTCGCTGGCCTCCCTCGCCTCTTTCTCTCCTGCGCACACACCTGCATTTTCCTTTTCTCTCTTACTTATTCACCCTGAAGCCTTAATAGGCTAAACCCCTCATCAGGTGCTTTTATCTGTGTAAGGTGGGAATTGCTGTAATCAATTTCACTTAGTTCTGCTTCTCAGGACGGGCAGAAATGGTTTAGACTTAGCTACGCACTATTCCTCTTCACACTGGCATCAGGTATAGCCTATGGGTTTATTTTAAGAAAGGCAAAGTGATAAGCAGAGGGTGTTTGAGCCAACAGGCTGAAAAACTCAACTTTATGTGATCGAACTCATCCGGTCACTGTTGTTACTTTATACCTCTATGCAGTGCCCACTGGGATGCTGACAAGGGATAAAGTCAAGGTCACCAGCCAGTGAGGCAAACAGCACAGTCCTGAGCATCCTTCTCAGTTGGATTACACCACCTCACCTCATCACTGCTACTCTGTGAAACAAATCTTATGTCCCTTTGTTTGTGAGGCCTAAATCTTGCAGGCCAGTTAGGAGCTCAAATCTATTAAAAGGGTTGGTTCTGTGTTATATTTATAAAGCAAGAACATCCATCCATCCATCCATCCATTTTCCTCCACTTATCCGGGACCGGGTCGCGGGGGCAGCAGTCTAAGCAAAGATGCCCAGACTTCCCTCTCTCCAGACACTTCCTCCAGCTCCTCCGGGGGAATGCTGAGGCGTTCCCAGGCCAGCCGAGAGACATAGTCCCTCCAGCGTGTCCTGGGTCTTCTCCGGGGCCTCCTCCCGGTGGGACATGCCCGGAACACCTCCCTAGGAAGGCGCCCAGGAGGCATCCGAAACAGATGCAAGAACAGTTTGGACTAATTGGTTCACATGCACCTTCTTTGTCATTTTTTTTTTTTTAGCTGTGAGCTCTTTGAGCACATATTTTATAAGAAGCATAAAACAGGAATGCAGTGCAGAAGAAAGGAGTATATACTGTCAACAGTATACAGTAACTCACTTGTAAACTAGGGCAGAGGGAGTATTGTGGATGAAGGGAAGTTTGACACAGGGAACAATGCCAGGATTCAGATAGCAGTTAAAAATTGGAACTCTCTGTGGGACATTACTTAAAGAATTGAATCTTTCTCCTGAACACATTTCTGCTACCCTAGACAATATTTTATCAGAGACGGTAGCAGCTAAGATGGATCAGGCCTTAGTGGTACTCAGTCAACAGTGTTCTCACTCACTTCATAGTGTGTCTCAGATGATCGCTGTACAGCTCACTGTGAACCCCTGTCCTGACTGAGCACACAACATGCCTGTGCAGTGTGTCTGCTTTTCCAATCACGCTCGTGCTTGGAGCAATTTTCTCTCTCAGGAGAGGATGCTTGGCTATCAGCAGTACTTCACAAATGCTGCAGCCCTCTCCTGTACCTTGGATTTGTAGGAGAGGGCAGCCTAGAGCACATGGTGGGTGTTGATTTGGCTGGTGGGCAGCCTGAAATAGAGCTGGAGTGCTGCATATGGTCTGTCATAGCTTCATGTGCTTGTCATTACCAGTGGAAATTGCCTGTTCATCCCCATTAAGAGTAGATCTGTTATTTTGTTAAATTATGGTAATGGAATCTCTTTGGAGTGAGACTAATGTAGAAAAAGTTAATTGAATGCACATGCTGTTTGTCAGATACATTGCATCGGCGCTACCGGACATGTTCATGTGACCGCAGGCTTCCTAAGCAGTTGTTCTGGAGCAGCTGGAGGTCAAGTGTTTTCCAGGTCATACACATTTTCCAGATGGGTAGGAAAATAAAATTGGCAACCTTGTAGTCTCAAGCCCAGTCCTCTAATTTCTAGTCTTTTCTACTATTAATTGCAAGAGGTAGATCTAGAGTTGGTCTATTCTTACAAAGTAAAACATTTTAATGCGTTTGATTCTGTGGTATTTTAATCAGAAGTGGAAGTTATGTCCAACCAGATAGTCATGTATTTATCATTCCACTCAGCTACAGCTACAGCTAGCTGATAATGGATTTTTTAAAGTAGGAATATTTTAGTGGTAAAAGGAAAACCTATATATCCTGGCTGATATTAGTCTTTATGTGCTGTACACTAGCAGTCAAACGATTGGACACAGTTCAGTGGGGAAGTGTGTCTGAAGTTTTGACTACTAGTATATATAAGAATTCCTCAGATTTGGTTATTAAAGAATGGCAAGAGAGACATTTATATTGAGGCCAGATATTTTACAATTAAACAATAAGCTTCATTATCTAAGAAGGCAGTAAATACTGTACAAGATATGGAGGTTATGAACAGTTCACTTCAATTGAAATTAAATTATAAAAATATTTGTAGCCAATAATATACCTTTTGCTAAGGTGTTTGTCTGACCACAGCTTTAACATTCAAATCACTTTACATCATTGTAAAGTATAACTCTTAACACAGCCTGTAAGAGCAGCGAAAGGTGACACTGATAATGATATTGACAACTTGTTGATACGACATTACTTTTGCCATGCTAATAATATGGAAAATCTTCCCCAGATCTTGTTAGACCTTCTTTGTGTTGCAGTCGGTTTTCAGCTCATAAAAGATTTTAAAAGCTATAAAGCTGCAAGTCTAGAATATCCAGCAGTGTAGAGGCTGTTGCCCGAAGGCTTAATGATGTTATCAAGACAATAATAAATGCACGCTGTTGATGCATCGCAGATCCATCTCCATCTCCATCTCTTTTCAGCGGAGCTGAATAGCGAGGGGGCGTCAAAGGACTGAAATCAATCTGTGGTTAGTTTGTGCAACACGCTCTTGTCCTGCTGGGCACTGAGCGCCTTCACTGGAGTGATGGGGTGGGGGCAAAAGTGCATTACACAAGGGTACCTCAGCTTTTTGTTGCTGAGGGAGAGGAGAGGATTGCTCATAAAATGTTATGTCTTCAGAATGTCTAAGCAGGGTGTTTTGATAGGAGCAACCTGTTGTTGCTCCTGCTGCTGCTCTGTTAAGTGAGAAAGTGTTTTTAAAATCTCGTAAAAGAAAAAAAAAGCAGGAATCTTTGATTTAAAACAAATCTTGCCATTATCACCATGAGATACTGAACCACATTTAGAGGTCTCTCAATGGATTGAAACAGAAGGTTGGTGTGTTATTTTAGCATACCACAGGTCATTAGTCCGCCCCTGCATTTCCACTGGCTCACGTATTCGAGTGTACTATTAGTATCAAAAAAGGTTATGCAACTAAGTTTTTATTTGCATTGTAGTTTAGGTTCTAATGTCTTAAATTCTGTGGTTTGAAGGTTGACGTTTCATTTCAGTTTTAGGCCTTTGATGTATATTGTAGGAGCAAGCAGCCTCTTGTTAATGCCTCTCCAGGCTGTGTTTTGAGAGGAGGTGTTTTGGGCATCGTTTTAATATATGCTCATTATTTTCCGCAATGCTGTATGGGGGGGGGGATGGGGATATCCCCCGCCACTTTCACTTCCTCTCCCCATCTTCCACCCTCAGTGACAGTAGGCCCCCTGCTCCTGTTTTTGTGACTCCAGCATAGCATCTAATGAGCTCAGAAGAATTGCTCTGCGGGAAGAGTGACAGCCCATAGGCATGTTTCCACTAACTCTCCTAGTGCGCTCAAATCACACCCACTCCTAAATGTATGTGTGAAGCCACAGATGTATAGAGTGAGCTTCTTCTTGTTTAATAGTTTGGATAGCCTAGTTGATTGGGCAAACGAAGGCGGAGGGCATCCTGTGTGTTGATGAAATGTTCTGAAATGTGTATCTTTTTTTTTAACAGTGGATTTTATGAAGCACTAAAGGTAAAAGCAGCGCCTTACCTGGAAACCAATTATACTGTCACACTTCAAATTGGCCACTGCCAATAGGTGCAGTACAGTATACTTTAAATTAGAGTTGAGAAAGGGGTAGTTACTTGACAGAACCCGAATTCACTACTGATAATCAATATTATGCATTTGCTAAAACTGGATATTTTTTTACTTTAAGAGGTTTAACATGAATGAAGCTTAAGCAATTGTGACAGATCTTGTCACTTTTAGGATTTCTCTTTTGGGAAACAAAGGCTAAATTGTTCTTAGTCTTGTAAGTCTGTGGGCAAAGAAATAGGTATGTTGTTTTGTAACATGTCAGCATATAACTAAAATATCCCTCTCTGTGCTGCCATCCGCCCCTTTTCACTATTTCAACCACGTCATCTGTAGCACTTTTCAGATAGGTCACATTGCTGCCTTCATCAGTCTGTTAAAGTGATGCTTTCTGTCATTAGACATAGGTCACTTTTCTGTTAATGTTCCTCGTTCCTTCATTCAGACATACCCTGGACTGTGACAGAGAGAGCCACAGTACTTGTGCTTACTGGCAAATAACACATGACATTGTCATAATCTTGTGCGTGCCTATCAGTTCAGGCTTGCTCTGTGTTGAAAGTGATAAGTAGATGTTGTCTGGACTAGTAAGATTGCTGTCACAATGTTTAGGGAAAAGTGACCGGGGTGCTCATTAGCCCCCTTTAGACATGGAAGTCTTTCCATTAATCTAACTGCATCTGAGGGTGTCAGGTTCATGTCAAGTCCTTCGTGTCATGTCAGAATGAGCACCCTGTTTACTTTTCTGTAAAGGGCTTGTGTTATCAGACTGTTTTTAGACACTGCCACCTGCTGCCATCATAACTGCCAGCGCTCTGAAAACACATTATTTTTTCTTTCACCTTTAGCGGCTCAGTCAGTGGAACAGTCTGCTCTACTACAGGGTTGCCTTACCTTGCAGAAGACATTGGCTCCTATTGTTTTTCAAAAATCCATTAACAACACTGAAAGTCTAAAGCCTCACAGCAGCACCACAATCTGAAACTGTTTGACCGAATGGCTATCACACTGACGATTTTGCAGTTCTCAGAGCCTCAGGGAGCTGGAGATAAAAATGTTAATCAGTCCTTAGGGTATAGAGGAAGGACCACAGTGTCGTTAGAATTAAAAAGGTTTATCTCAGTGGGAGTCTAACACTGCCAAGCAAAAATCATGACAGTCAAATCACGAGATATCTTGTGAGCACAATATGACTTCAAGTCAGGGCAAGAGAAGATCTAAAAATTAAGAGCTCGAAATAGGGACAATCTTTTGGGGAGACTGAACATGCTCAGTAATTTTCACTGCAGTTTACCCAGTGGTACGGAGATTCAGGTCAGGCAGTGAAAAGGGAAGGAGGTCATTAGGATTCGTCCTTTTGGGACCATGAATATCTACAGAAAATGTAGAGGTTTGATACTGAAGTAGACAAATTTACCTTAGGATGGAGGCAGGGGAAAGCTCACAGCTGGGAAGCAGACTTTGATATTTCTTGTGTAAAAGTACAAATTTTGACCTGATGGCGGAAATAGATGAAATGCGCTAGAGGCAAACCAGTGGAATTTAACACCTATGAGAGGGTTCAGATGTGTTAGACAGCACCATCCATCAGAGTTTGAACTTTTGTGAAGGCATACTGAAGCTACTGCAACAGCTCGTGGTGGCCCAACACCTCACTAAGGCACTTAGTTGTTGTTTTTTCTTTTGTCATCGTTTGTACCTGATGGTTATAACCACTGCCAAATTAAGGAATACTTTATAGAAAATCCTGTTATGGCAGTAAGAATGACAACCAGTCCATGTGCCCTTTCTGTACCCACTAAGAGGGTTTGCATTGGAAATTCTTTCTTTCTTTGAATTTTTGAATCCTCCACAAAACCAGCTTAACTTAAATTAGTTTAATTTACTTAGATTAGACTCTTTCAGTAGCTGTTATTTCTTTTCACACCAGCTAACAGTGTAGCGAGGACTGACTCAGTGAATAGTACCATGATGCCGCATTAGTGGGATCAGCAGTGGGACTGGACAGGCATTTAGACCTGCATCACCTCCCTCCTCTTCATCTTCCTTAGTATGAGCTTGTATATACCTAGCGGATTCCCACACCTTATCTCTATCTTTCTTCTCACTCACAGTCGGCTAACTTGCCTCAAAGCTTTCCTTTTTATGTGTGACTTACCTTTCCCACAACTCAAAGGGCTACAAATCAAAGGCCCGCAGTCTGAAAATCTTGTTTGTTTTTTTTTATTTGAACATCTGCTCAAAATTGTCCTTTCTTATCATGTTTGTTATTTTACTATTCATTTAAAATATGTGTAACAGCACTTCTTCAATCTAAAAATGGGTTCGTTGAATAAAAATGTTAAAATTAACAGCAGTGTCTGAGTGAGATTTAAACGTCCTCACCCTCAGATGCCTTGTCTTTCTAGCTGGCACTACAGGCTGTGTTCTGGTTTGCTTGGAGCTTGTCCTGTATTGCAGCGACATGCCTACTGTATGTCATTATCATACATTACCATTTTAGGTCTGAAAAAGACGAGGGAGGGTTGAAAAATAATTCTGTTTATGGCAGTGCCTTTGTCTGTTTTTACCTAACGTTAATTCATTATGATCTGTTTTTGTTTTAATTGTGAATTTGACAGTGGACTGGGTCTGTGGGTGTACTCTATTTTTGCTGCAGTTTTGTGTTTGTGCAGTAGGTAATTCAGACCCAAGAGTGACCCACTTAAGAAGGCCATGTTTGTGTTTATAGCTAGCTCTTTCGTCTCATCTCTAGGCCACTGTTCTACTTTGCTGCTGTGAGGCAGAGCAGTCCCGCTCTGCCCGGGAAGCAGGGACAGACAGACAGAGAGGCCGCCCTGCGAAGTGTTCTCCTTTTCATGGATGCCAGGGTGGACCTGCTGCACTTATGGACAGTCCTTGTCCTCCTAACAACTGAATTGATGTGGACTGATGCCGCAGAGGTCTACACCAACACTTGGGCTGTCCAGATCAATGGGGGGCCAGAGGAGGCTGACCGCATCGCCAGGGAGCATGGTTTTATCAACCTTGGCAATGTAAGTTCTGATTTCATGTTTGCATGAGTATCTCTTATACTTAATAGCTGCATATATTACCTCATCCGTACAGTCTGTACAATTCAGGTGTTAAACAACTGTTGTACATCAGAGCCTCCAGGCCATCCAATCTGTTTGTGCAACAATTTGCAAAAGTATGCCATCCTCCACTTCCTATAGCTTAAGTGGAGCATGTATAACTTCCTAACACACTGGCAGGGAGTTGTGTTTACAGAGTAGTGTTAGAACTAGACTGGAATAATAAGGCTGTTTTTTGTTTTTTTGTTTTGTTTTTTAGGGTCTGAAGGATTGTTATGTTTAATCATGATTTAAGTACTTTAGTTTTATTGCTAGCACTTTAGCTTCTATTTTAGGGATTTCCAAGTCATTTTAATTAATTGAGCTGTTGTGTCACACACTTTGTAGATAGATGAAAGAAGAGTAATTGTCAGTAGAGGAGAAGAATGGAGTTTTTTTGGGGGGGGGGTTGTGGTGACTTGTGGTTCTTTCAGTGGAGTGTTTGGTCCCCTGAATATCAAAATGATTCCAAGGCTAAGCTTTTCCACATTTGTGCTCAGCAGTTGACAGCAAGTCTGTTTGGTCCCCTCTTCCCCTGTTGCTCCACTTGAGTCTTCATTTGCATGTGCCTTTGTGGAGCTGCCTGAGTGCTGCACACGCCAGTGAACAGCCTTCTGGATTACTTCTTAGGAATATGCGTAGGAGGTTGTGCATGTTCCCACCCCACTTCTTCCCACCTCAAATAAAGAGGATTTTCTGAAAGAGAGCTTTGCAAAATTAATAAAGGTTTATCTTTGCTTTCTTTATTTTGTCAAAGATGGAGCTTTGTCTGGAGTGCAAAGCCAGATGTTTTTAGTGTCCCTGTTATCGTAGTGAATAGTCTCATGGATTTTACGACAGTCTAGACCAGATTAGATGTGTGTCATTCTTAAATGCTCTTTATCGTCCACTCCATAATATCATTGTATCCATGTAACTTAGCACTGAGCTTGTCTAAGGGGCTTACATTCAGCTTGAATATGGAGTTCATTTAGTATTGATCTGGATAGATGCAGTTGTCCCAACAGTGTAAAACTATTGTACTGCGGAGTGAAAGAAAACTTGCATTAGGTATAATGGCCCCTAACAGACTTTTACACTTAATTGCTTCTGTGAATTCTAGATAGAGAATCAATCTTTTGTCTTAATGGGTTGGGTAAAATGAAATGTTCAATATTCTGCTCACAGACCACACATGCGTATTCTACACAATCATCCGGGGGCACTGCTATGAAACAAAAAAGTCTTATTTTTCTCTGAAGGAGGCATTTCTTTTTTCTTCGTCTGCTTCTTTACTTATGTGATTGTTTGAGATGCATGGCTTTAATTTGTTCCTCCTGTTAATTGGTGAGTGCATCAAAGGAAGAGAGAAAGGTGTCTTATAAGACAGCTGTCTGTAACTGAATCTCTGCTGCCAGATTGTCTCTTATTGCATGTGACATTAGGCCTCTCAGGTTTTGGAGCAGTAAAGGGGAGTGAAGACCCATTTCTCAAAGTGGGCCTTAAAAGCAACCCAATCATCTCACCCCAGCCAACCATCGCAACCTTTCTGTGGCTCTAGGTTGCATGACACCATAGCTCACAAGATGTCAGTCTCCTTTACATTCTTTTTTTTTTTTTTTTTGAAGAAGTGCTACAGTGGAGCTTCTTTTTGCAACTTTGAAGTGAAGAGGCAGATATTCCAACAGTGGATATAGATGTCTGCGGGTTTTGTGAGAGTGAAGCGTGATAATAAAAGGTGAATAAGGAAGAGAGTAGGAAAAATTGAGATAAGTGACAGAAAAGAACATAAGAGAGACATGGGGTAAAAGCAAAGTGGCTGTGAGTGTGTCTGTGGGAGACACTAGAGGCAAAAAGGGTAGGGAAGATGGCTAATGGAGGATGGTATTATGGACCAAGATGCATGAGTGCTGGATGAATGAAAGGGTGAAATTTAGTATTTTCTACTGCCACTAATTGGATTTCTGGGAGTACATCCTCAGTCACTGGTTCACAGAGGCACCTAAATAAGTTTTATTTTAATCTCTACTCCCTGAGTGAGTGCTATGAGTGAAGGAAGATTTACAGGCTGTGTTCAGCGTCTGCTCTCTGACTACACTGTTGGGTTCTGTGAGGGTATGGTTTAGCTAAGGTAGGACTGGGGGCTGAGAGGGGAAACAGCTTGTTCATTTTTCCATCATTCTGGGTGGCTGTTCCACAGGGTACTTGAAGAGAGCACAAAGGCTGATGTATAATCAGGAGATAATGGGATTTTTATCTCTAATGTGATTACAAGATCATCACGTAACTGATTATTTGTTCATTGCAGAGCTCAGAGAGGCCTTATTGTTTTTGCGCATCTTTCTGTATTTGCTGATTCTCTCATTATGTTTTAGCTTAATTTTTTTCCAGTGCGTGTGAAGGGAAGAAAGTGTGCTGGAATGCATGTGTGTTGATTTAAGAGTAAATGTCATCAAGACGCCCTAGGGTGCAGTGCCATTTGATCATTTGTCACAGACCATCGTTATATCTGTATCTTTGTTATGTGTTCAGTAATTTTTTTTAATAATGCCTTTGTGTCTGTGTGGGAGTTCCAAAGCAGGGTTTAAAGCTAAATGTCATGTTATGTTCTTGGTGAGCCATCATTGATTTTATAAGGATGGGCAGGCTCTGTGGGCGTTGACAGACTGAATCACCCTCTGCTCTGTGGAATAATGTCTTTCTCTATACATCTCCCCATCTGGTTCTCCTGGCGTCTTTCTATTTTTATGGCTACATTATTCAAAACATGTGGCTGTAGTGTAATTAGAATAGAAAACACTCAGGTTTTGTTTTCCAAATTCCCAATGCCTGCTCCAGCAGCTATGTCCTCTTCAAAAGCAGCAGGAAAATACTCCCCTGGCCCCTGTGTTGCAGAGGTAATGGGTCATTTCCAGGTAGTGAGTGAGCGTATGATTGCAGTCACCTTGATTCAGCTGATTGCTCGATAATAT
>NW_018128040.1:733064-739138 GCF_001952655.1 Monopterus albus
TGCAGTTTCTTGGTTTTGCAATCCACTGTTTTCCAATTGTATACTATCACATCCCCAAATACACACAAACATGCCCTCTTTGTGCTAGCCGGAATGTAATGCGCTGCAAGGCCATTGTCCATTACTCTGCGTGATATGCTGCCAACTGTGTGATTCACCAGCCTATTGGCCAGTTCTTTCTTCCTCTCACTCTGTCTCTCTCTCTCGATTCCATTTGACTGAAATGAGCTGTATTGGCATGGAATGTAACAAAGTAAATACATGAAACATCTCTCACTCTCTTTCTCTCTCTGGTTTACTGATCTGGGGGCTGTGCAAGATGGTCACCACTCATCAGGACTGAGCCCATTATTTTAGTGCTTAAGAAATTACACTGATGCTTTTATGAATTTACAAGGGCAAGATGCTCTGTGGGTGAAGACAGTTTGATTATTACAAATTCAAATGTGTGTGTGTGTGTTTTTTTTTTTTTTTTGTATTTTTAAGAGAGCTCTGTCAGATAGGCTGATTGTATCAGAGAGCGTCATTGCTTTTATCTTGCTTTCATTTAACGTTAGTGCAATTGGGAAGTGTGCTTTTGTGCCTGTGTGTGTGGCAGCTGATTTGTTTGGCTAGCTGATGGTTTTGTCCTGTTTTGAGGTAATAGCTTATTAAAAGCAACATCAAAAGTATCTGTCTCTCTCTCTCTCTGGTTCTCCAACTCATTCTCTGCCTGTTGTTTTCTTTCCAGTGCATAGATGCTCATCTTCACACAATTCAGCACTCTAGTTTTCCTCAAAACATACTACACTGTTCTGCAGCATACAGGCAGGCAATGCCTGCACCTGCAGTATTTGTGGTCTTCTATTCCCTTCAGGACTCTGAAGGAAAAATAAGGAGTGCCTCTCTGTAAAAGCTGTGAAGTCTTGCCATTGGCACTAACAAATCTCTAAAGAGTGAGTCTACAGAGGTGTTAATATATTATAATGTTGCCATGAGATTATTATAAGAAAGAGTAGAATTCTCTCAGCAGAAAACAGAGCGTAGTATTGTACCAAACCACTTTTAGAATTACTTATTTTTTTTTTATTTATTTTTTTCATAGAATTGAATTTTGAAGATTCATCAAATCTGTTGACACCCTACTGAATCAGCACAGTTTCAGCTAGAATGTGATCATAGTTGTAAGTCAGTAGCATTATTTGTTGTCTCACAGTAGCGAGGTTTCCATTAGTCCTATAAGTTTTGACATTCTGGATCACCAGAATCCTTTTAAAAACGCCCTTGATCCGGATGATGATCTGGATCGGCACCAAAATCTAATGGACTGTTCCATCGGCCATACCCCACCTCTTCTTCAAAAAAAATTTCATTCCAAGCTCTTCATTACTTTTTGAGCTGTGAACAAACTAACAAATGCTGGTAAAAACATTACCTCCTTGGTGGAGGTGAATATGCAGACTGATTGGGGCAACGTTTGTCAATCAATGTATGTGCTCTCAGCAACATTTCTACAACAGAATCTTTAAGTAGCATGAAATGAATTTCTAAAACCCAACAATTTTCAGGGGAAGGGCCCTAGATGCTTCTTCCTAGATGCGTCTTCTCTTCCTCTTCTTCTAATTCTTCTTTGTCTTCTTCTCTTTCTCCTCCTTCTCCCTCTCATTTTAAAATGTTAACATCACAAAGTCAAACTGATGACATTTTTCTCCTGTGTATGTATAGTAGTGTAATGCTGTAACTAAACCTTACCAGAAGTGGACATGCATACAACAAGACCCTAGTTACGGTTTGGAAAATCGCTGTAAAACAAGTTCCAAATATTTACCAAGCGAAAGTAGCTTATAGATACCAATCCAATGCAACAACATCACTAGCATAATGTGTCCTACCACACAACTGAATCACATAATACTTGTGAAATTGGAAACAGCAGGAAACTTGAATGGTCATAACTTGTATTTTGTAATTGCAGTCTTTTTCAGTGTGTTGAAAATCAGCTTGACCGCCGAGCTGTTGTTGGTAAATCAATACAGACCAGATGTATGACTGAAAAATGTTGTCTGTACTAGTATGATTATTTTTGCAAGCCACAACTTTTCATTATTAGCCTCCAGATGCTGCCTCATTATGAAGTGTTTTCAAGGAATTTATTTAATGGGTTTGAAAAAAATGACCATGAATATTAAAATAAACTACATTTATCTTCAACAACACAATTAGAGTATTTAAAAATGTTATAAATGTTTATTGTATTAGTAGATCACAAAATACTCCATAAATATACTGTTTTTGATTACTTTCAAAACTAACTAGTCAGTCACCCTTATCAAGACATTTAATGTGTGTGCTTTTAAGCCAAATAACATTTTATTGAAATGATTCACAATTTATCTACATTGTTCATCTTTTTAAATTTCAGAAAAATAACCCCCGTAGGCTACCTTGATAACAGTGAACCTAACTGCTAGCTAGCATCACAAATCTCCATTAATTTCCTCCTCCTAAGTTTATCCTGGTTTGTCGTTTCTGTATTGCCTTGTTGCATGACCTTTTCCCTGTGTACTTCGTATTTGTTTTTGTGATGGACTGGTTCAACCTTCTGTCTCTCAGCCATACAGTAAAGCCCTTGAGACTCTCTGCCCACTGGCACACCAATATACTGCCTGTTATGGCATTAGGTTGCCATGGAGAAAATTGCCAACATATCATTTCCAACAGGTCCATGGTTAGAAGAGAGGGGGCATTCCTTTGTGTATGTTTCTTGTTTTTAGTTTTACCTCACTCTCTTGAATATGTAGTATTCAGTAAATTTCTGTATGCAAAATCTGCCATCAATTTGGGCACACTTCCCTACTTCCTTTACTTTTGTTACAGTAATCTGAGGGATTTTACACCCCTATTATCCTTTTGCTACCATAATATTCCGTTAAACACCACTGGGAAATGTTGAGTTATCTTAAAACATCCAGTATTTCCAAGTCTTTCCAGGTCTGGTCTCTTTCTTTCCTCTGTGCTCTCTTTTCCCTCTTACAGGTGGCCTCTTGTCTCTTTCTTTATCCTTCATCTTCCATTTGCGTTCAGTATTTACTGATCTGAGTGAAGTGCACCACCTCATCCCAGAGCTGTCTCTCATTTAAATGCACTTCATTATGTGGAGCCTGCAGACCTTTTAGCTTTTTTCCACAAATGTATCCTAGAAA
This sequence comes from Monopterus albus, assembly GCF_001952655.1. Classification (NCBI taxonomy): domain Eukaryota; kingdom Metazoa; phylum Chordata; class Actinopteri; order Synbranchiformes; family Synbranchidae; genus Monopterus; species Monopterus albus. The sequence continues at coordinate 736,247 of NW_018128040.1, forward strand.
TGGGTTGGTGCTGTGCCATAGGTCTGCTGAAAACATTACTGAAAATATACAATTTTTTTTATAACTAAAGCATCTTTGACCCAACTCTGACTCTAGTTACGCCTGAGACTAGCAACACTTTTGTACAAGTTTGCAGTCAGCTTCTGGGTGGAAGGAGGTTTCGAGAGAGGGTTGTTGTTTGAGTGCATAGGATGGCTGGATGCTCTAAAACCAGATGCTGGAGATCAAGTGTGTGGAAAAGGATTAAGTCTATTGGACTGCTCTCTGTTCCTCTGAGATATGGAATCAGTCATGTGTGTGCATTGTCTGCCTTCATTAAGGGCTCTTTTCTTCAGGGAGGGATTTTTTACTCACAGTCATAATCAGCCCCTTATTGACTTAGGATGACTTTGAACAAACTGAAGATGGAACTTTCCTCTTATATTGACTTTTGTTCACAGGGAAAGGTGAGGCTGCAAGAATTCCACCACTTTTCCTTATTGTGGTCTTGGGCTACAATATTTCCACCCCACAGCTGTTCTCCGGTACTCTGCTACAAGCTTTATAGCATGGGGTGGTGTAAACAATATATTATTGAGACTCCTCCCTGGATGGCATTGTAATGTGCAAGCCTACTCATTCACTCAGGTGTTTTTATTTAGAAGTCTATGCTAGTGTCTGCAATAAAGTATTTGCATTTGTAGATGTTGGCTCCTGGGGAAATAAAGATTACGCTGTTCCTTCATCACAGGCAGACAGGAACAAGATTTCATTCCAGCTCATTAACAGGCATTAGTATAATTAAAAATGAGCTTTGGACCCAAGTTAGTAGGCCTTCTTAACTTTTGTGTTTATCAGTCAGGGCTTTGAACCTAAACAGTATGTGATCAAATGCTCCTTTTGAAACTCATTATGTTGTTGAATCAATCCATCTCTGACACAGTCTCAACTGAAAATGAATGTTTTAAGTTTCAAAAAGGTAGTACTTGTTTCCATGGTTATTTAATTACACTAGATAATATAGGTTATAATGATATTATGTCCACCCCCTGTCCTTGTTGGTTCTCTTCTTGAATGTTCCTTATAGATTCCTGAGGGGTTACAGTGGAGAAGGGAGATGAGCAGATTATCAGGGGTGTACATCAGAAGTGATGTATGTGTGTGCAGGTCTGTGTATTCATACCAGTCTTTGCCTCGGAGCAAATGCAACTGTCAGGCTGTTAGCCTGTATGTGCAGCACCCAGGTGTGCATTACAGAAAAATGTGTGTAACAGTCAACAACAGCACAAAACAGATTAAAAGTAGGCTGGATGACTTGCTCTCAGACATGTTTTGCTGCAGCAGCTCAGGCTTGTGAAGCCCATCATGTCAGGCTGTCTACAGACATTTAGAGTATCACTGTGAAACACTCAGAGAAGTACCGTCTTGGAATTGATCACAAGAAGGTGTAAAGATTCTTTTGTTGGAACAGTGCATCAGTTATAAATATGCCAATTCAGTGCATCGGTCTACTAAAAGAAATAATCAAATGACTCTGGCTTCAGCAGCAGTCTGTGTGGAAACACTTCACTTTGAAGTGAAATTACCCATTAGTTTGCCATGTTTGAAAATCAGAAACTGGCATCACTCCCGCTACCATCGCTGCCATTGTCAGTAATACAAATGTTAAAGACTATTGCCAGTGTCAGTAATACTGCAGCTAATGCTGCCACTGTTACACCACAAAGTAACACAGTATTACTGGTTAGAGTAAAATATGTGCGCCATACGCTCGTATGTAAATACATTTTTTAATGTGTGTTTAACTGTTAATGTTTTTTAATCAGTGTAAAAGGAGCCATTTTGGACATTCATCGCTGAATCAATTAGTGTACCCTAAAATTGAATTGAATCACACCAAGAAAGGAAAAATAATATCCCTCTTGAGGCCAATTGCTGTGTTGAATAATTAAATTTAACTCCCGTCAAGCCAGCAATCCACACACATCCTCCAAGTTTGTTTTTATATATATGAAAGCTAATCTTTCCTTATGTCTCTACTGCAGAGCTTGGGAGCTCATTCCTTATCTTTCTTCCAGGTAAAAAAATAAATAAAATAAAATAAAAATCGTAAACGCCCAGACCCTTGAGTAAGCCTTGGGCTCGCCAGTTATTCTGTATGCTAAACAACAGGACTGTTTAAGCAAGGTTTGCAGGGCTTTCATTTGCTATGATGTACTGTACATATGCTGAGCCACTGCTCGGCCAGGATTTGTTTCTCCACAGTTCACATAGCACAATCAGATGACATTTGCGTTCCCCTCCTTTTTTTTTTTTTTTTTTTTTTTCGATTTTAGCATTTCCTTCCTGGCTTTGGTTATTAGAAATGTAATATGTGTGGGTATCAAGAAGGGAATAAATGAAAATAGGAATTAGAAATAAAAAATAAAAAAAAAGTTATTGGTGAGTGGGAAGTTGTTACCCAGAGGTGCAAGTGGAAGATGAGATTAGTGCTCAGCCAGTATTACATTCTACTGGGAGAGCTCTGCACCACCTCCTTTTATCCCAGCTCCACTAAAACACGAAACGGAAAAGACAGTGCAATCTGAAGCCTACAAATGTGCAAACTATAAGTAATTTGACTGTGACTGAAGACATGAGAGAAGTTATTACATAGTTGGTTTTTTCCTGCAGTTTGCCCAGATTCTGTCTACTATCATGAAATGTCTGAGATCTCTGGATAATTCAGTGTTATTTATTAGAGGTTTTTTATTTTTCAAGTTTCATATCCTGTTTGGATGCCAGTATAATCATGTCTTAGAGCTTTCTAGCTAGACTATATATACACACACACACGTGTGTGTGTGTGTATGTGTGTGTGTGTGTGTGTGTGTGTGTGTGTGTGTGTGTGTGTGTGTGTGTGTGTGTGTGTAT
>NW_018128040.1:739303-741139 GCF_001952655.1 Monopterus albus
GTTATTTTGACAACAGAAGTTGACTTAACTTTGAAGTTCAAATGAAAATTGTAACTCTTGTAACACATAAGCATGTGCAGTATTATTCAACCCCCAGCTTCAGTACCTTGTGGAGCGTCCTTTAGTTTTTATAACTTCTAAGAAACGTTTTCGATAAGTGCTGACAGGCTTCTTACACCTTTCAATTGGAATCTTTGCCCATTATTCACGTGCAAAAGCCTCTAGCTCAGTGATGTTTGACGTCTTCCGTGCTGCAACTGCCTTCTTCAAATCCCACCAAATATTTTCAATTGGATTTAAATCTGGTGACTGAGAAGGCTACTCCAGGACGCTCCAGCATCTTTTCCCCAACCAAGCTTTGATTGACTTGGAGGTGTGCTTAGGATCATTGTTGTGCTGAAAGATCCAATGATCACTGAGGTTTAATCTGTCAACAGAAGGCATCACGTTCTTCTTTAAAATGACCTGGTATTTCTGGGAATCCATGATGCTAGGTACACGATAAAGATTGACAGTTCCTGCTGCGGAAAAACAGTCCCACATCATCAATGACCCACCTCCGTGCTTGACCATAGGGATGGTATTCTTCTGGTCATAAGCCTGGCCTTTTGCACGCCAGACATACCGCTGGTCCAAATGACCAAAAAGTTCCAGTTTGGTTTCATCAGTCCATAGAACTGTCTCCCAGAACTCTGTAGTCTTATCCAAATTCTAGTCGACTGTTGATGTTCCTTGTGGTCAAGAGTGGAGTGCGTCTTGGGGTCCGGCCTTGAAGTCCTTGTTTATTCAGTGCATGTCTTATAGTTGCCACTGAAGCACTTGTACCAACCTTCATCATGTCATTCTGTAGCTGTCTTGCAGTCACATGGGGGTTTTTCTTAGCTGTCCTGACTAAGTTGCTAAGGGCCCTTGATGAAATTGTGGGCTTTTGTCCATGGCCAGGCAGGTTTGCAGTTGTTCCATAAGTTTTAAACTTCCACATAATGCTCCCAATGGTGTCTCTTGCAATGTTACATCTTTTGGAAATCTTCTTATACCCAAGGCCCTTCAGATGTGATGAAATAATCTCCTCTCTCAGCTTTTGTGGAAACTCCTTTGTCTTTCCCATGATTGCAATTCACCTTGAAAACCTTCATGGTCTGAGTTTATATATGCATCACAGCTGAAGCAAATGAAGGATTGTTATAGAGTTCCCAAAGGCTTAATGATGTTTCAGCTGCACTTTAGGCCATAAAAACTGTCAGAAAGCTTTAAAAACAACAATATTATATAGGGGTTGAATAATTGTGACATGGCTATGTTAACAAAATATATTGTTACACACAAATACTACATCATACATTTTCTGTGTTGATTTTATGTATCACTCAACTCATAAAGATGTCATCCAAAGCAGAATCGTGCACTTTGAAAAGATTTTTATTCATAAATCCTTAAAAATCTTTGAGGGTTGAATATTTCTGATTGCAACCTGACAAAGAAGAAGAAGGCCATAGTGATAGATGTAACAATCCCAAGCGATAGCAACATCAGGAAGAAGGAAAACGAGAAGCTTGAGAAATACCAAGGGCTGAAAGAAGAGCTAGAAAAGATGTGGAAGGTGAAGGCACAAGTGGTCCCCTTGGTAATAGGAACACTGGGGGCTGTGACCCCCAAACTGGGAGAGTGCCTTCAACAGATCCCAGGAACAACATCTGAGATCTCTGTCCAGAAGAGTGCAGTCGTAGGAACAGCTAAGATACTGCGCAGGACCCTCAAGCTCCCAGGCCTCTGATAGAGGACCCGAGCTTGAAGGAAGGAATACAAGACTGCCCCAAAGTGGGGGGCAGTGGGGAA
>NW_018128040.1:742948-762070 GCF_001952655.1 Monopterus albus
ATATGTATATATATATATATATATACATACATATAAAATTTGGTATGAATATAATATAAGACCCCATGAAATGTAAATCAGAAACAAAACTAATTTTGATGAAAGGGAGTTATCTACAGAAGTTCGGCAGGGGTTTGTGGATGAAAATGTGCACTGCATTCGTAATGATTCTTTTAATTTGAAGAGCTATTGATTAAACCCCCACCAGCAGTGATGAAATATTGTAGTATTATGCCCATAGTTTCTGAAACTTATTTGGATCCCTGGCTGTAGATTGAAACTACAGGGCTAGGACTTTTGCCTTTGATTTAAATTTCGAACATTCCTTTGAACGTGGTTAAAAAAAACAAACAAAAAAAAAAACAAAAAAATTAAAAGTTAATGGCCTCTTTGAATCCAAGAATGTGCACTGTGCAACAATAAGTGCAACAGGCTGTTTTGATGTAATTTGCCTTGCGGTCTAACAAGGGACGTTCTTAAAATTCCCCATCAGAATGACCAGTTACAGTCCTATTGACCTCTCAGTAAATTAAGCTAGTAACATTATGTTTACAAGAACAAAGTGCGGGATAGTAGCGAGCAAACTTGTGCTGATCAGACAATAATGACGTCTCAAGGTAAGTAGTTGCAAAAAAGCAGATGCTTACTGAAGTACAACACATCTGGGACCCACCTGCAATCTCGCTATCAAGTGAGGTGCTGAAGTTAACATTACCACAGACGAGTCGAGCATCGTCCCTTCTATAGCCTCACCTGACCGTCCTAACCCTGGAGGTTACTTGCCCTGAAGAAGACCGGTGTGTTGAAATGTTGGCCACATGGTCTAAATAAATACATCATGTAAGCTTTCAGTGTGCGTTCAGACATTGTGCAAACATTGTTCAAACATGATTTTTGGAAAAAGTGGTGGTCCTATAGCGAGTTAATCCTGTATGCTGGAAAGTAATTTGCCCACATCTTGCAAACCCGAATATGGTACATGTAGCTGCTGTCATGGAGTCTGTGCAGTTTTCTATGCATCCTGTGAAGGTCATTATTATGCAGCAGATAAGTTTATGATGTTGCACATTTTTGTTTGTACAACATTTTTGTTTGTTTGTATTTCTTATGCAACATTATGACTGGTATTTGTTTTGTATATTGATAGTTTTATTTTGAATACAATTAGTCCCATAAGTTTTATTTTGTCAGAACTATTGTTTCCGCTGTGCTACTTCCGGTCCTTTGACGAGAGAGAGAAGACTAGCAGCAGAGAAAGGGACAGAAGAAAAGGACACTTAAGACATTAATTTAAGAAGTTTGAGTTTTACTACCAGCCTTTGCTCACAAGCAAGCCAAAGTGGTATGTCTCATTTTTGTTTATGAATTTATTGTTGCACCATGTCTATGTGATGTGAAGTGACGTGGTTGTTTATTTCCGTTATATTTACCTTGTTTGTTAGTTCTACGGTGTTGGGTGTAAGGTGTTGGTGTTTGGCATAAAGGAAGACAACATTAAACATCAGTGAAAAGAAACTCCTGTCTTTGCGTGTGACTGAGGCTGGCATAGTACATGCACATTAAGCTCACAGGTTGTCAGTTCAACTGTGATACGTCAGAATGCCAAAGGAGGATCAACAGGCCAACTCATTTTAAGGGATTTAATCAGAATCAGAATCAGCTTTTTTGGCCAAGTATATTTAAACACACAAGACTTGTATATTCTCAGGGAGCAAGTGACCCTCCTGTGTTCTGCTGCATTTCACAGATTGCAAGGGAAGGAAAAATGTGTTTATTTTCCAAGACACAGAGTAAAACTTTTATCAGCCAGTACCAAAAGTATTCACAAGGACTCCTTGTCATACACATGCGCTTTCGTCCCTTTTTTCCCTTTAACCTAAAGAAATGTTTGACAGGACGATATGATGCCAGAAAAGATTGTACAGAGCAATGTGTACTTTAGGATGCTGTAAAAGTAAAAAATATGACCTTTTGAGGAAAGTAGAATGGAGAAGTAAAAGGCCTGCGAGGCTAGAGATATCGGGCTCCCCACTGAAGCGTGACACTTGGTCAGTTTCAGACTGATGCAATTTAGTGTGGTACAAGACAGAGAATGATGTTGAATTACCAGAGCAAATGGGCCATCTTGACTCAGGTTCTGTTGATGGGGATTAGGTTGTTTACAGAATGTTTTTAGATTAGTTTTTCATAAATAACTTGACATTGGACAGTGTCACATCATATATTGCACGTTACAAGTATTAAATACCATTGGCTCAAAGGTTAGACCTTTTTATATGTAAAGAACTGCTCTCCAAATTGTATGGATTTTAAATCAAAATCATGTGTGAAATTAGTGACTAATGATTCATGTGGAGCCATAAGAGAGTCAGTCCATATGTATAGCTGGATCGATGGGATGCATAGGTGTAATTGTGCAGCTCCTCACCGAGTGACGGGAGTTGTGTAGTGGTTATAATACAGCCAGGTCCTTCTCAGCCTGAATAATGTACAAAGAGCTCCTCCTATGTGAAAAGAATACTGTTCACAGCAGAGGATGAATGCAGAATACTTCCACAGTGCTCACTCCATTTTCATTCTGTCTTAAGAATCCTTTGTGGGCATAGACTGTGAGAGAGAGAGTGGTGCCGCATGAGTGGTCCCCCTAAAATTTAAACGATGCTAGGGTTCTTCAGATTGTGTTCTCTAAAATAAAACTAATACGAAAGAATGGAGCAGTTGACCCAGAACATTTGGTTCAAATGATGCTTACATCCTTCGACCTCTTAGATCTTGATAAGGGGTTTGTCTCAGTTAATGTAAATCCTGGACTGTGAAAAACAGCCTCTATAGGGCTTGTTTATTAAATGCAAAACTTGTACCTCAGACCTCTTCTATAACAATATTACTTTTTGTTATGTGCTTGTAACAGACCTTGACAGAGGCCCTAACCCAAAACACATTGGTCTTGCAATAGAACTGTTCTGTGCACCACAAGTGTTGCAGGAATTTTTATTTTTATTTTTTATCTTTTCAGTTTATTTTTCCTCATTTATGTACCTTGGCAGTGAGTGAAGTTGTGCCAGAAGTTTCTGCTTTGCCTTAACTACTATATTAAACAGGCTGTTTCTACACATTTTGATTCATGTTTTTACCCCAAAGCAAGTTCATTAAGCAAGTTTATTAATATATATACTACTGGGTCATGCTAACCTGGGCATGCCCCAACCACTTAAATGCCTCCTCATTAAGAGGTAGGATAGAATAGTGAGCTAGTCTACATTATACTGCAATGGGAAAGTTGTTTATATTATTTATGTATGTTTCACTATACCCTATTGTAAAGCTTCCTGCCTTCCTTGTCATGCATCTGCATTGCATTATCACTGCAGTGGATACTGCAGCCTTTTCTGTCTCAGATATACAGTAGAATTCAAGGAGGATACTGTCTGACCAAACAATACCATTTAACAATGGAATAGTTTAACTTAGGCTCGTGACAGACCCAAGTGGTGAGCATCTGTCGCCCTCGCCTTTCTGATGTGTCCTGCACCATTGGTACTAGTTGGAACCTGTTGGTGGCTTTCCAGCCGATTTGATATGTTGAATTGGCAGCGGGCCTCATCCTCGAGAGAGACCACTCTGATTGACTGTTCAACTTAGCCAATCGATGCATGAGAAGAGAATGGTTTGGAAAAGCCCCTTGAGCGTTTCACTGTAGTATTCCTGATTTTGCCCATTTAGTGTGGTTTCTCCCTGTTGTTTGCCTCCATGATCTCCTTTCTTCTTCCACATCCAAAAGACCAAGGACAGAGAATGCCAGTGCCATTTGCAACTTCCTATAAGGCATATTCTTGATTAGAAGCAGCTATAAACAGCAGCTATTGTGAATAAGAGCTCTATTCTATGCAATCTCTCATTTGGCATTGTAAGAAAATGAAGTGTGTTCCTCTGGATTTTTTTTTCATATTCTAAGACAAGTCACCAACCACTACAACACTTCTGAAAGTTGAAATCTTTTTGATTTTAACAAGGTTAATTAACGATTCATTTTTTTTAAGCATCAGAAAAACTAGAGTTCCCATGATTGCTTTGCAGCAGTGCGGTATGCACATTATACGTCACTTATTTACTAGACTCTTCTGGACTTTGGAAAGTAAGTAGCACAGCATTAACTGTGTGTTTCTGATATTAGGTCACCTCTCTCAACTTTTTAAGTTATAAAACATAAGAAGATGTGTAATAATTACAGCCATCTCTTGACTCGGGACCACTCCCATCCAGTCAACTGATATCAGCTGGTGACTTTTCAGCCATGAAGGGTTCGGGTTTCTGGGAAATGATGTTCATTAAAGCCCAGTAAAAACAGAAATATTTTGTTGTCAATAATATGTTTTAAATAAATATATCATCATAGTATAAGCAAATGTAGTGAAACTCACAACATTCTGTTGGAAAAAACTGTGTTCCAGGGATGGATTTTTTGTCATTAGCCAAATTTGAAATTTCACTGGGATTTTGAATGGGATTTTCTTTCTTCCAGAACACAATCCAGAAGTTCCAGTTTCACATTGGCTCTCTATATTTGGAGTCTAGCTCTTCTTCTTTCCCTTTATGAATGGCAAATACAGACTACTGCCACCTACTGGTAGGGAGAGTTATTTCTCTCACGCAGGTGCAGAACGTACAGTATGTGCTAGTTGGCAGTTGTAGTCTGCACGACATGTTCAAGTGCCACTATTTTGACCTGACTGGCCCAAACAAAGGCGACTTGACACAACAGTCAGCCTGTGTCGCTTGGTGTGTCTCTGCCAGATGGCTGAACCCATATTTAAGTTGTTGCTTATTTATCAGACAAATAGAAACTTGTCATTATAGAGGCTATCAAGAAAGAATTGAAACTCTTCTCAGATTTTCATCATAAACTTTATGGCATTCTGCTGTTGGCTCCATTGTTGTTGTTTGCTATTGTAGAAGAATTGTGAAAAAACAAGCATACTAGGCTGTCTCGATCAAGCCTCCATAAAATACCAGTGTTATGGATGAAGATAGAGAGGAAACTGAAAACAAAATGAGGTTAAAAGCTGTATCATTTTTTCCAGGATATTAATCCCCCTGTTCTGTTTTGCAGAAATCCTTTTTGGTATGCTTAGTAGAAAAAGTCCTAAAGGTGCAAGTTATACAATGTAGCTTAGCAGAACGTTTCAGCCGTTTATCATTGTTATAAAGGCTATCATGGGACCTTGCACAAGAGCCTTTTATAATAAGTGCTCTGTTCTGTCATATTTTCTATGCTGCCATGCAAATATACCCCACACAGCAAATAGTAGATTTATATACCTTTCGTTAACATAATAGTTTTAGAACTCTTGCCTCAAAGAAAAAGTACTATAGCTGATCTCTATTGTCTCTTTTCACAATTATTTTCTAAATCATTGTGCATGTATTTTAATTTCCTCTCCTGCTTTAGATCATGTTTGTAGCCACTTAGTCTGTAAGTCCATGCTTCTATGATCATGCAGGGGAAATGGTTGTAAATGTCATGCCCTTTGCAATGTAAGAATGTTTTGCCTTGAATAGTATTATAACAAAATATACCTTGCATGGCTGAACACCATAAAGCCAATGCTCTTTAATGGCTTAATTTAAGCTTGATCACTTAATACTTTGACCACTAACACACTCCTTGCAAGTTGCTTGTTGACTGTAAATAGAAATGAATAAATGGAGTTAACAATTAAGGTCTTCCACACTGCCAGTTGCTGTATGGGTGCCGGTGGAGGTCAACAGGCAAGGGTTTCACTCATGGGAAAACACAGAAATATAATGACTGCGCTGTTTTACGTTTTTTTCCAGCCTTTGTCTCATGGCAGAAAGGTGTGATTACACGTTGCATCCCAGGACGTATTTGTTTTTGTATATTGCAGATTGCTGTGCTTTAGGCACTGTATATGTCTGTTGATCTTTCTCTTTTGCTCGCTCTCGCTCCCTCTTCCTTTGTGTGTAACTGTGTGAAATGGGATGCAGGTGGGCTGTTTTGACTGGCTGATGAGTGTGAATGAGTGTAGGTTTTCCAAAAGCCTCTAGCTACCAGATTCAAAAGCCAACTCCTCCCAGGTCCAAGCGCTCTGCTCTTCACAGCTGCCAGTATACCAGCCATCACAGTCATTTTTGCCTTTGCAGACGGCATGCTGTCAATGGCATCTTGTCCCATCTTGATAGCCCTAGGTTTTTGTCAAACAAAAGCCAAGTCTTTGTTTAAATATTGTGAGGAATAAATTCTCTAAGTGCTATAAATCTGTTGTTGCTGGTGGATGTCTGGGTACTGGGAAGAGGGGTCTTATTCTGTGTTTCGCCAGGCCTTCCCCTGGGCCGGGGCATGCCATACATGACTATTAAGATTGAATAAATTAGACTGTGTATGTATGGACAATGTGATTCTGTACTTGCCTTTTGTTTCTGATGCATTTGTGCAGTGACTCCTAGTATTCCAGCACTTTAAACTGCTCCACCATCCTCTCAGATTTGACCCAAAGCCAGGTTCGACCTCGGTTCTCAAACTCAGACGGCACTGTATTTTGATGTCTCTTCTACGAATCTGAACAAGGCCTAGTTCAAAGATGTACACAACCCCTACTCTTGTTGTCAGCTAGCTCCTCTGGTTCCGTGGCTACTGCATGTTGTGTTCTGGTCCCCTTTTAGGAAAGGAACAGAGGGATACAGTATGTGAGGCCACTGTGAAAGATACACTTTTCTTTTACAGTATGTGCACCTTTTGATGTGTACGAGCAATATAAGAATGGATTGTGTCAGAGTATCATACAGTTCTTCAGATTCAAACCACTTAATTTTAACAGCACACCATTCTATTTTGGTATGGATCTGTGAACTCTGTCTCACTGCTGCAGTTGCTGAGCTGATGCTTTCTCCTCTTGTTTTTCAGTCACGTCTTGTTTTCATCACATCTAGTTGCTTTTGCTCCATTTTAAAGCACTGCTTCGTTGTGTTGTACATTGGTGAAACTACTTGAAATGCTTCAAGCAAAATTCACTTGTTAATGTACAAAAGATTGTACCTACAGGTATAATAATTACAGATGAAGACTAATATTAAAATGGAAGAACACATTTTCAGGCACTTTCTATTTGCTTTTATGAAAATTAATGTAAAAAATGAAAACTGTCAGTGTTGTATATTTTGTGAGATGTTATTCTTATATGTTTAAATCCATGATAAGTGAGCTGTCCCTTGCTATGTTATTGCTCCTCATCAATAGGACTGTATATCATATCTCACTACTTTTTAATTGCAGACTAAATTGTCAGTATCAAACCTGTGAAATGCTGAGAGTTGGTGCTGAATCCTTGGACAAGTTAGCATCCATCTGTATGTAATATTTGATCATATACTGTGGCTTCAGACCCCCTCACTTTTTTCACACTTTAAAATGATTTGTCCACTTCAGTCTACACTCTGTCATTATGGGTTACTAAGTGAAAGCATGTTTATAATTTTCAAAAGTATTCAGACCCTTAATTCAGTACTTTGTAGAAGCCCCTTTGGCAGCAGTTACAGCTTTGAGTCTTCTTAGGTAAGTCTCTATAAGCTTTTCACATCTGGATTTGGGCAGTTTATCCCATTCTTTCTGGCAGATCCTCTTGAAGTGTCACCTCAGTCTCAGGTTCTGAACACTCTGGAGCAGGTTTTGTAATCTCCTCTAAATTTGGCTGCATTCACCCCTTGGTTCAGACCAATCTCCCTGTCCCTGCTGCTGAGAAGAACCCCTATCCTATAGAGTAGTGAGTCCAAAAACCCAGAACTGCATTAGCATTTTTGCACTTTCAGTTCTCTTGCCCTGAAGTCAATGGGTTTTTTGTTGGATGCCTTAAATAAAGTCTGTGGTTAACACAAGGCCAATACATTTTTTTATATGTTTTATGAAATATGTCAGTAAATACCCCATGATAAGTACCCCAGCTCACTGTGCCTGACCCCACCTGCCTGTGGACCAGCTTTCTGACAAACAGGAAGCAGTAGGTAAGGCTAGGGAAAACTACATCCAGCACCCGGTCTACAGCACAGGTGCACCCCAGGAATGTGTGCTCTCCCCGCTGTTGTTCTTCCTCTATACTAATGACTGCACCTCAAGAGACCCCTCTGTAAAAATCCTGAAGTTTGCAGATGACACAATGGTCATCGGTCTCATTCAAGACGGTGGTGAGTCAGCTTACAGATGAGAGGTTGAACAGCTGGCCCTGTGGTGTGGTCATAACAACATGGAGCTGAACGCATTGGAAATGATAGTGGATTTTAGGAGGAGCTCCCCCACCCTATCTCCGCTCACCATACTCAGCAGCACTGTTTCAGTCATGGAGTCCTACAAGTTCCTGGGCTCCACAATCTCTCAGGACTTGAAGTGGACAACCAACATCAGTGCCATCATTAAAAAGGCACAGCAGAGGATGTACTTCCTGTGTCAGCTCAGGAAGTTCAATCTGCCTCAGGAGCTGCTGATTCGGTTCTATAGGGGAATCATCAGTTCTTTTCTCTGTACTTCCATCTCTCTTTGGTTTGGCTTGGCAACCAATTGGGACAGGAACAGACTCCAGCGGACAGTCAGAATGGCAGAGAAAATCATCGGTGCCAGCCTGCCCTCCATGGAGGACCTGTACACCTCACGGGTCAAAAGGGGGACAGAGAGGATTTCTGCGGACCACTTGCATCCTGGACACAAACTCTTTGAACTCCTCCCCTCTGGACGGTGTTACAGGTCACTGTGTGCCAAGACAACCAGACATAGACAGTTTCTTCCCCCAGGCTATTACACTCTTGAACAGCTAGTCTATGTTTGCTCTTTTTAACTTGTATATATTTTGTATTTATTTTGGTTTTATTGCTGTGCACATCAGGCTGGAGTCAAATTCCTTGTATTTTTGATACTTGGCAATAAAGTTTATGCTTATGATTTTAAAAAAGTGGTTGCTAACCAGAGGCTAAATGAGGCTACAGAGGCTGTCTGTGATTTGACACATCATCACGGAGATTCATCTACTCACTAGTCTGCCTTTATAGCCTTGTTATTTTTAAACAGGTCACACTAAGAGGAAAGGACTTGGTAGAAACGGTAAGCACTAGAAATGAAATTACAAGTTGGAAGCTGTTGTGGTAACATTGAAGTCATGGGACTGTGGTGTAGTTTTTTTTATAGTCTATGGAAAAATCCCACCTGCATTTTATCAAGGGAGCCAGGGTGATGCTAATTTCCGGGCTGGCCTACAACAAAACATCATCCCTACAACACTCTATAGCAGGACACCACCACCAGCATGCTTTACTGGAGGGATGGTATTAATCAGGTGATGTGCGGTGCCTGGTGTTTGCCAGAAAAAGTGGTTGGAGTTCTGTAACAAAGAATTCAGTATTGTTTCAGAGACCAGAGAATCCTTTTCCTCATGCTTCTGGAGTCCTTTAAGCGCTGTTTGGCAAACTCCAAGCAGACTGTCATATTCATTTTTCTTTAATTGACTCCCGTCTCAGCAGCGGACGCCTGTAGCTCTGTGTTAATTGGGTTGTTGGTCACCTCCCTGACTGGGGTCTTTTTTTACATGATTTCTTAGCTTGGCCGACTGTTATCCTGGTAACACCCAAATCTTTAGAAATGGCTTTTTACCTTGCACAGATCTATGCCTCACCATCACAAAGATGTAGTGAGAGTTCCTTTAACTTGATGACTTGTGTTTTTTGTCCTGACATGCAGTGTGAATTGTGAGACCTTATATATTTGTGTGTGTGTGTGTGTGTGTGTGTGTGTGTGAGACTTTCTGAAGTTGTTCAGTTAATTTGCCACAGATGGACTACAGTCAAGTTGTAGATGCATCTCAAGAAAGATTTAAGCAAACAGGATGCACCTGACCACAGCAAAGGGCCTGAATACTTTTCTAAATAAGAGATATCAGTTTTTGACTTGTAATAAATGTGCAAAAATGTCAGTTTAATAGGCAAAAATATAAATTTTATCAATTTAAAATGAAATCTACAGTACATTAAATGTGCAAAAAGTAAAGAGGTTTAAATACTCTGAAGTGACTATTTTAGGCAAAGTTCTGTTTGCGTAAACACCATTAAAACATGATATTCTTGAGAAGGCCTAATTTGCCAAATGACAAAAGGGTTTGTATAAAATGTGCTTATAATCACCAGTATTCAGCAAGAATTATTGTTTTGTTTTCAAAGAAAAGTAGACAAAGAGAAAATCAGAAACTGATACCAAAAAATTATACCATTACTGTTCATCACTGTTTTAAAAGCATCATCTAATATCCTACGCATCTTTGCAAGTCTCATCTATTCCCCTCAAGAAAATACGTGTTCCCATTTTCACATGTCTGAGGTGGTCCAAAAAGACCACTAATTTGATGCAAGGTGCAAAGCACAATTACGCGTGCTCCACATAGGAGACGCGTGGCAGCAGGGTGGAAATAGGAAGAACCCATTATTGTTATCAGTGACTATATTAAGGGTTGGTAACAATTATGGCCAATCATCAGCTCTTCTCATCCCATGTAGAAGCAGTGCGCTTCCAGCATGATGTACTGTCAGAGCAAATTATTATTCTAATATGAGTGGTAGAAAGTCATAGGTGTTAAAATACTGCTGCCTAAACACACTGCAAAGGTGAGATGTCTCTTATTATGCTGAATTCACATTTCTAGACATATTGAAAGTCTCGCAGTTACCATGGTCCCAAAGCACAAAGGCATTTATTTATAATAACAGTGTTCGACATAGTAACCACATTATTTGCATTTAATCAATTAACATTGATTTAGAATTTATGGGAAAGAATATGATAGCATTTTCTTTCAGAATCAGATATTAATCTTTACTGTCTTGCAGGCATTTTTTTCCTTATTTTTCTGCTGGCTGATGACTATAATGAATGTGAAACAGGTACCCAAATAACAAGGGGGTTGGTGTAGTTTTTTGGAGGCATGCAAAAAGACCTATGAATAGAGGTGTTCCATGCACTTTCCAGTGTTGTTGCTATCTGAGCAGACAGCCAGTGACACACACAACCTACTGCTCCTTTTGATCACCAAAATATTGAACTGTATGCAAAGTAAAAACAAAACAAAACAAAGAAAAAAAGCATCTCTGCACTTCAGGAAAATACTACAGACAGACTCCACAGTGTCCTGGAATACAGCACAGAACCCTGTAGGTAAATGCGATCATTTATAATACGCCCGAAGCCTGAATCTGTCTGATTTTCTACTCATTTTTTATTAAGCAGATAGGAAGGCACGAGTGATTTTTAATTAGGGCTTCAACATGTGGAGTGGGATGAAATGTAAGCACTGAACGTGTCAGTATTAATAGATGGAACCAGAGGAGGAATCTCAGGGGGATGAGCGAAAGACACAGGACGTAAAGGAATTAAACTGACGAGAGCTGAATGGAAATGGAAGCGGAATCTTTTTACTTCGGTTCCAAAAAAAAACCCAGGGTGACAGAGCCTGACGGGGGCTGTTCTGGCATCAGGGAATTCAGCATGGGTGACATGGAAAAAAGTAGTGGGCTTAGTTACACTCGGCAAATAACTCATCCAGCATCCTCACAGAATCCCAGCGCTCTGAGTCAGGCCGCCGTCTGAGAAATGAGCTGGAGGGGACAGCTGGAGGCTCGACTTGTCTTTTTTTTATTGACCTCATCTCACACAGAGAGTGGAAGACACACATAGAGGTGCGAGTGTGTTGAAATGCCTAGGTGAGTGCGTTTGCACGCAGGAGCTTTTTTCATCACTCTGTGATCTTTAAGTGAGAGTGAGAGGTGATTTTTCCTCTCTAGGGTTTTTTTCATCCAGTAGGGTTGCATCTTCTTACTGTATGTCTGAAGGTGCTGACAGCTTCCATTTTCCTGAGCTGAGCCCTTGAAGTGAAGGGCATATACTAGGCGGGGGACATTTTTGCACATTTCCTTTTCAGTAGTCCATCACTGCTGCTGTACACCCACAGCACCTCTTTCAGTGTTTCTGCCTCCCCTCTTGCATCCATTGATAGATTGACTGATCTGAGTCTATGAAAAATCAATAGGACAACCCTTGGAGTGCTCTTCACATTAATTTTTCATGTACTGTAGTTACTGTACTAACAAGTAGTAGGCTTTTATTATTTAGGAAAATGTGCTTTTTTTTTATGGCTGCAGACAGATTGACATAAAGTCATGTACAGTAGGAGTACAAGGGCGCTATTAACATAAATAATTGGAGGAGGAGAGAGGGAGAGTTTTATTTTATTTTTATTTTTTTACTTATTTATTTTTTGCATGTCAGAGTCAAGTGCAGCTTGTGCGAGTGTGTGTGGTGTTCCCAGTTGCTTTTACAATTTTATGACATGGCAATCAGGGTGACATGCTGCCTCCAGGCATAAACTAAAGGTCAACAGCA
Source organism: Monopterus albus (assembly GCF_001952655.1). Taxonomy (NCBI): domain Eukaryota; kingdom Metazoa; phylum Chordata; class Actinopteri; order Synbranchiformes; family Synbranchidae; genus Monopterus; species Monopterus albus. Next base: position 755,373 of record NW_018128040.1, read on the forward strand.
CTCAACTCGTACTTGTACAACACAACACAATACAATACCTCTGAATACTAGACACTGTAACATACTCAATATTTTAGACAATTTTTGGTAAAACTGAGGGGTTTTTTCCTTATCTAAATTCTTCCTCCTCATTTACATAACGCTGTGCTTCGCTGCCTAAGCTTTTTGTCGGATGCGCTCACCATGGTGGCACATTTGTTTCCATAGCATCTTTAGATCTAAAAAAACACTCATCCTGTTCATCTGTTCAAAATATCTATTTACTCTACCTCCCTCTCCCAGTGGCTTGAAAATTAACCCAGTTTGATCTCCATCCTTCACATTGTTTCTGAAGTTATTTTCATTTATCATCATCCTGCTGTTCCTCATGGCAAGAGGAGGAGGCCCCTTGTGGCTCCAGTTTCAGCAGTGATTCTGTTTGTCAATGTGTATGAATCTATCATTAATATATCTCATCCACTGTGTTCTTTTTCCTTCCCTGTATCTGTCACTCTGGTTTGCCCTCTGTCTCTATTTCTTGCTCAATAAATGGTAGCAGCAGAATTTCATGGAGCGATGCCTGGCTCCCTTCACCCCTGGGCTTCTCAGACCATTGCTCTGTAATATCAGAGCAGGTTAACAGTGTGATTATGGATATTACCAATACAAGGAGGAAAACCAGCCTCGCTGCTGTGCAGCAGTATCGCAAGAAGCAATGGATTCAACTCTCCCTTGACTTTATGAATATTCACCACTCCTGTGAAGCATAGTTAAAGTTGGGTGTTTACTAATTTGGTTTGCACATTTCTCCAGCCAAGACCAAGGCTTTAATATTCAGCCTAGTGGGGTAAATCTCCAATTAAAAAGGGAAGGAGTGATCTAAGAGTGATTATTTTTCTTTTAAATGTCTCTCACACACATGCACACACACCCTCACATACAAGGTCTTTTATTTTATTTTTTTATCTATCTCAGTCTGTGTTTCTCAAGGCCATAGCTCAGAATCTTTGGTGTGGGAGTTATGTGTGTGTGCCTGTGTGCAGATGTGTGATTTGCTTTGAACACCAAAATGTTTGTGAGTTTGAGATGTTGGCTGTATGTATCAGTGCCACTGTGAGCAAACTGTGGCTGAGTGATGATGTAGCTTGGCTCTGCACGCATGTATGTGTGTGTGGTTTTTGATAAGCCCCTTCTCCCTGCTCTGTCCCTTATCTGTTCTCTGAAAAATCACTCGACCAGAGATAAGCTAGATCAGGAATCTTGCTTTTTCTACACTTTATATGTCTGAAGCAATGCACAAGATTCATATACTGAGGTCATTTAATTTTCTGCTCTAATCTAATCTAACCCATTGCATCAAGACATACAGGATAAGTTGTAGACTCACTGTGTTTTATTTCAAGCCTAGAATCTCACCAGGGGACACCAACATTGATCAGGATTATAAAGCAGTAGTCATTTATGGCGACAGAACTGTATAAATTTAGTTTTATGTTAATCTTAGCCAAAGGTCAGCCATCAGTAGGAGCTGTATATTTCTGCTATCTTAGTGTCTTCTGTGACGCATGCTTTTTGTAGCAGTTTACTACTTTGTTTTCCACCTTCTCCACTCATCATTCTACTGTGATAAATTTCTTTCTCCTGTCTGACTTTCATTTTCCCTCCTTTCATTCATATTCCACTGTGTCCTACTCTCCCAGAATAGGAATGGTTCTGCCTGGGCACAGCTTGATTTAGAATCTCTGTGCCTTCGAGGTCTTTGTGCTTTTCCCACAACTACTCGAATAGCTCGTCTTTATTTTTTCTTAAAGAAAATGTCTTTAATGGCCCAAATCCGGTTTCACACCTTTTCACGCTGCCTTTGTTTTGGTACTACTAACGCATTACTGGAGGGATAGTCTTCACAGGCGTTTTACAAATCTTTGCTGTTCAGCCACATAATTAGCCAAAATTGTTTTTGTGGCTCGGCTCTTCCCAAGACAACAGGTCCCTTGAGCTGGTGGATGCAGCTGAGGAGGCCAGCATGCAGAATAAGAGCTAAGATGCAAACAAATAATTACCTATCATTTGAAAACACTCAATTAGCCTCTGTTTCAGAGTAAAATAAGCGTCTTCCACTAAGCGGAACCCCAGAGTTGCAACTGCAATTAATCCCGGAGATGGCAGCCCAGTGGCTCAGTGGACACCGGCAACACGAGTGTTTTATTACTATTTTGGCATTTGTTGTGTATATAAATTGTGAGCAACAAAAACCGAGCCTATTTCTGTAGGGCTATGGGCCTGATGTGTGTTTTATGTGAATAAGCAACATAAATGAAAGGAAGGGCAACATATAAAAGGGAAAACGAGAGCTGACAAAGTGTTGGTGGGCTGTGTGGTAATCAATGAGCTATGCTGTGCCGCTGACATTTTTATCTCAGATGTGCAACAGAAGCTGCCTCCTAGTGCTGTTTCTGCTGTACACAGGAGCAGCAGAGCATTGTGTCCGTTTCAGTGTTTCTCACTCATTTATGTGCCTACTGTAGCAGCCTCCACTGTTAGAGTATTTATAGCCGATATCACAGGCTGTTCATTAAGGTGCTCAGTGTTTAGAGTGAGTTGCTATTACTGCTGTGTCCAGCTACTAATCTTACCACTGAGGCCTATGTTCTTTCTTGAAAGATGGGTCTGATTGACACCAGTTCCAATAAGGTGGATTTGCCTCTATGCACTTTTCTCAAGCTTGAGGGAATACACTTTTAAGTGGAGCTCTGTCGCAGTCAATATTAGCATAGTGGACCTTTTTGAAGCTCCTTTGCTGAATGTATATTTGTAGTCATGCATACAAACATACACAAACACTCATTTTCTTCTCTCTACAGCCGTTACGCTGTCACCTCTCTGAATATTGAAATTCTTATGAGCCCTCCTGCAGAATTTCAGTTCGTTGATAAGAAAATCCATCACCTAGCCTATCACTTTAGGCCACCACAGCGTGTCTGGCACAAAACAAATTTCAGGCACATTTCTCAGCGAGGGTGGTGCATAATTTTATCCTCACTAGTTTGATGAAAGTGAAAAAGAAAACTTTCCCTCATTTCAAATCAGTTTGTAACATTGGAAAGTTGCCTAAACACTTATATGCACATACACAGCAGTGTTAAATGACATTAGGTTGCAGCCCAGAGAGAGCTCGCTACATTTCTCTTTCGGCACCACTGGTCTGAAGCCAATCCCCTCTGGCCAATATTGACAACTGTGGCTGGAGGTGGCTAGAGATCAAGACAGCCACCATAGAAGGGACCAGGACAAAACACAGCACAATATGGGTTGAAGGAGAAATACTGTGACACTGCTTCCAGTCACCTTTCAGCAACTATTCCGACTGAGAACATCAGCGACTTCCCAAGTGGGGTCTATCAAAATTCTACTATACTCTTAACTCTAAGTAGAGAAAATAGGCTAGGTGAAGGATTATTAAAGACGTAAAAATCAAAAATGAATCACAGATGTGGTGGGTAGGCTGAAGAAATGGTGAAAAACCAGAATGCAACTTAGCTGATGCCTTTTTGATGCTGTTCAGACTGACGGAACGCTTTTGATAAGCAATCTTAATGTCAGTTGCACTCAAGCTCAGCCAATGTGCAGACTCCCACATCCGTCTGTCTCACACAACTGCACACTCTTATCAGTTCAAAGTTGCTCAAATTACCAGCATGAAATACTTGACATTCACATCAGATGAACCCAATTTAGACAAACCTGAGATCATAAAAAATTTTAAAAGAAGTCAGAAACCAAGTTCTTCTTGTCGGTATATGGGATTTCAACCGTGAGCAAACAACGGAATATTTTCCCTGCGATATGGTAATTATCATGATTAAAGAAGGTTCTATCTGGGTTCCCACAGTGATAAGACTCTCAAAGAACAATTTAAACATCTGTGAGTCATTGAGAAATTTGTCACCAAACCTTTATACTGTACCCCATGTTGCTGCTATCTAGTGTTACATGTTGTGAAAACTGATAATGAACACGAGTTGTACTCAACATCTGGATTCCCAGCTGACAAGACAGTGCCATGCCTTCTGCAGGGTCTTAACGGATTTCAGAGTAAGGATGAAAAGCATTAACAATGTGAAATGTGCGGTTCACTTAAGGATGGCTTTGAAGCTCAGGTCTTGCAATAAAATAAAGAACAAAGAAAACAGACAAGCACAGTTTTTAGTATATGTAAAAAAATACATTTCAAAGGCTACTTTCTCTGGAGTTTGCAATGCACTTTGTCATCTGTCCCTTCACTGTTTTCTGCTTTCACTATTTGAGATCATATTGAAGTAGTCTTTTTGGATACAGTAAAAGGATATTATTAATTGCTGCTTGAAGTGCCTTAGATTTTGTGTTACTTATTTATCTACTTTCTATTTCATTTGTATTTTGTGGCACTCATGTGGACAGCAAAGTAAGAACTTCATTTTACAGGGAAACACATTTCCTAACTGTGCATATGACAAACACTTTGACCTAGACCTAATAATTTGGTGGTAAATAACAGATTCCAAAGTCATTCAAGTGAACTTCCTGTTCTGTTAGATCTGTTCCTTTTCCTTGATTCATATGTTACTTAACACATTAGGTTTAGAGTGCAGCTTTCTTACTGATGTCAACAGTGCTGTCTTGTTTTTTCGTTTTTGTACCTGCTCTACTTAACGTACATGCACCTGAACAGTTCTGAAGACTTCAGTGGCTCTTCAAGTTCACAGCATGTAGATTTGGATTTGGCCAGAGGGAACACTCTGGGCACGTCTTCATCTTTACAATATTCTTCCATGTTGATACATATTTTAGAGATCACAGCAAGAACTAAGCAAGTGCTGTATACTCTATGAATATATTATAAACTTGTGTTAATCTTGCATTCATTCATTTAATTTGTAAGTTGTTTGGACTTGTTTTTATTGTTATCATGTGCGGACTCGGCATCTGACTTCATCCAAATAAATATCACTTCCCTTTAGAGCTGAAAAAGGTTCCCACAGATCCTTAAGTCTTTAAATGTATTAAATTTAACATAATTTAAGGTCATAAAATGTCTTAACTCTTATTTTTGCCCATGAGTTATCAAACTTTGAAACGATGCTTTCACTAACTGAGACATGACTGAATACTTTATCAAATCTACCTATATTACTATATCTGGTTAGCATTATAATTTTTTATTACTAATTTTTGTGGATATGCGTGCTACGTCTTGCATTCACGTGACTTAGCCTGTATGTCCACTGTCTCCCACATTTTCTGCAAACAGAAAGAGAAGAAGAAGCAAGTAAGATGGGGAGATGCAAATTAAGGAAATCTGTCTAAGATGAAAAGTAGGCTCCCAGGAATGGTTAGCTGTTGAATGAAAAATGGCTACACTTACACCTGTGTTAATGTGCACGTGTTTTTGTGTTTCAGTCTTAGAAAGTCTTAAATTAGATTTTTAAAAGTATGCAGCAACCCTGCTGAAAAATGATTTGATTGATCATCAAGGCCACAATTGATTTAATCATTTTTCAATGAAACATCCCAACAATTCACAGGTTCTAACTTCTCTTATGTGAAGATTTTGTGTTTTCTTTCTGTCTTACATTGTTGTAATCTGGATGTATTTGGTTTTTCGGCTGTTGGTCAGGCAAAAATATGCCATTTGAATGTCTCATTACACTCTGTTGTAGCCCTGGTTCTCGTCCTTATTAGCAGTTTTGCCATCAGGGTATTTTATTAATTGAACACAATGCATAATCCTTTTATTTCCCACACGGCTATGTGAAGGCACAGACAAGATGGAGATTAAACAGCTAAAGTAAGAAGCATGAGGTAGCAACTTCTGGCACTGCCCAGTGATGAGTCTAAAGGACAGTATGACTCTAATGCAGGCTCAGAGCTTACAGGCAGGGTGACTAATGACCCACAGTGCTCTCAGTTATTATCAGACACACACACACACACCCTGTATGATTCATTCTGGTCCCTACTTTGGAGAGGCATGACTCAGTCACACTCATGTGCTGCTACACCAACATTTCTACACAGTACAAAGTCCAGTGTTGATTTGACTCTCACAAAGTTGATTTTAACTCTATTTCAGAGTTTATATAGCTCCACACTTTCTAGAGTTAAATTAACACTTTCAAAATAGTTAAATATTTAACACTTTTTCAGAGTTACCTTTTTTAACTCATAAAAGTGTTAAGGAAACACCAAGAGGGATTAAAATTAAATACGGCAGAGTTACATTTGGGAGTGGTAGTGTCACTCTGTTCAGTGTTAACCTATGTACTTTAAAATTTGTTAAATAAAATCCACACACAAATTAATTTCCATAACAACAACATTTATTTGTTTTCTTTCCCAATTCCAAGTCAATTGTGTAATTCAATTAAATTACAAAGCAAAGTACAATATACAAACCATCTGCAACACTATAAGAACTTTGAATGCCAAACGGCTTATAAAATTTAAGCTTAGACATTTTAACAATACACCTTTCCTCAGTACTCTAAATGCATGATGATGTTCATCAAAAATCTCTGTGAATAGCTTGTTTCCTAATAGATAAATCAGATTTTCAACCAAAAGTACATCACTTATTTCACAAAAAACTGGCAAATCATCTTCCACTGCAGTGCAAATTACAAGTCCAGCTCTATATTCTACACCATCAACTTTAACCCAACTTGTTGAGAAAACATCATTTG
>NW_018128040.1:762533-767526 GCF_001952655.1 Monopterus albus
ATGTTTCAAATAAATTGTCATGCCAAAAGTGAGAGAAGGTGAAAAAACTATGTTCATTATTTGAAGCAATAAAAGCAACAGACTCCAGTGTTTGTTTCCTGGAGGAACAATGTCGCCAAATAACAGTGGGATGTTTTTTACAAGACACAATGTCTGAATAGAATTCAAACCAATGCCATTACCAGCACTCTCTAAGATAACCTTTGTGGGTCGGTTTTTACGTTCTAAAAATCCATAATCAAAAGAATAAATTCTGGAAAGCAAATCCTGTTCAGATAAAAAGTTTTGTGTGAGATATTGAAAAAGCAGTTTAATTTCGTACTGAGCCACACCCTCAAGAAGATCATGCATAATATCAAATGAGTAATTATTCGAAACATGAAAGTATGTCAGTGTGTTAAGAGCAGAATTTTTTTTTAAGCCATACAGTGACTTCAATTGTGGGTTTTCTTGGAGAGACTGACAATGCATCTTAAAGATTTCTTTTCCACGAACAATTACCTTCGGATCATCCTCACTGTATACTGTCTGAGAATCAGCCTTTTCAATCAAACAAAGGCGGCAGAAATGATGGCCACTAAATGACTCATTAAAACCAAGAATTGTGTGCATCCCTAGATTGTCTCCAGTGATCTGTGAGATGGTTCCATATATCTGCTCATCACAAAATGGAAGACTTAGTCCTTGGCTTTCCAGTTTTTTTATATCACTTATCAATGGTTCCAGTATAGCATCAAAACCATACTTATTCAGATCTTGTGTGTGAAAGAGTGACAACAAATGAATGTTCATCAGAACAGCATTAAATTTAGGGGGCAAGTTTCTCACAATAAAATACAGGCAGCCAATTTTGTGAATTCCCCGTTTGGAGCCAAGGGGATTGGCCGTTTCAAAATCATCATAGTAAAGTTGGATTTGTAGAGCATGTTTCTTAGTCATAAACAAAGGGTGGGTTTTAAAATAGCTTCCATCACAAAAGTCTTCATAGATATCAGGCTCTGATCGATGCTCTTTCTTTAGGAGATCACAAATGTCAGAATTTCTGCACATAAATTTTAGCGTTTCTAAAATTGGCACATATATAAAAGTGTCCTTTACTGGTACCTGATCATAAGTATTGGATTTCTGATTTAGTCTGTTGTCATATCTCACTCCAAGTGTTAGTTCAACTGGTTCAACAACTCCCCATTTTTGGCTAAAGTATTTATTTCGTTTCCATTCTGTATTTAAATTTGTGAATGGGTTTTCTAAATTTTCAAAAGCACAATTTATCACAATGTGCAAGGGTCACTTGTAGGTAAAGCAGAAAGGATGTTGTGCTTTGCTTGTGAGCGAAGCTCATCTGTTAGTTCTTCTAAATCACCTACAATTGAAGACACAAAACCAGTTGAAATCCCACTCCCTTGTAATTTGGATACAATGGATGCACACAATTCTTTGGTCAGATCTTTACGAAGCCCTGTGTCACTGTTCTCAGAGGAAGCAGTGGAACAAGTAGATTGATCCTGGGGATTCATTTGGTCTTCCAAAGTATGTACTTGAGATGATGTTGCAATTGGTTCACTTGAGGAACATGCTACAACTGAAGTGCAAAGAATTTGCTGAACATTACTAGGAATATTATTAAGGTGCTTTCGGAAACCTGCATATGTTAGAAACTGATGCCTACAACCATGTTGAGAACATATCAATTTGAATTTAGGTCCAGGATAGTAACCATGTTCAACTCTTAAATGTGAAATCAACTCCTGGCTGGTGGGATGTGATATCTGACAAATAAAACAGATTAGCATGTCTAAGCAGTAGACTGCTTAAGTTAAAGTTACTGGCAGGTTGAGCAGTTTGGCTCTCAAGTCTCTTACTCTGGGTGACTCCTTCATTTTCCCCACATCAATGTTGTACAATGTTGTCTGTAGGAAGGTGTAAAAGTTCACAAGTGCACCATCATAAGACAAATTAAACACAAAGTGAGCCTTGAACAGTTCATCAAATGCCCCAAGGAATCGGCTTGCCTGGCAAGGGATGAGATGCATGTCCATGGCGATGTAGAAGCTGTCAATCTTACTTTGTTTACGTCCAACAGCAAGGAGGTACGGATGCTGACGTTTATCACTGCTGAGGTGCTCCTCCAAACTGCAGCATGACTAGGGTTAAGATACAAACACTGAGCATTTGGCACACGCAAGTATTTAAAACAGAAACAAGTAATTAACCATCCATCAACTACTATTGATGTTCTCATATTGGTGATGCCCAGCAGGACTTGATTTTGTTCTCATCCAAATAAGTAACAGACATGTACACAGCTAAGAAGTTACAAGTACCTTGTGAAAGATTACAAGTCTTTCAGCTGCATCACTTGCACTGATTTTTGGAGACTTCTGTCCTGGTGGTGGCGGAAGAAGATGTAACAATAACAACATGGAGGCCATTTCTTGGTCGCAGACTGTGGGCAAAAAGATACAGGAATTAATCTAATGAAAATTCAAATTACTTTTCACATTCAATCTATCTGAATCTATAAATGTTTGCTCATTTACAGGATAAACACCACAACTACCTCAAAGGGTGTTTACTTATTTAACTTTGTCAACAAAATAACTAACTGCAAATAAAGTTTTTAAAGCAAAAATATAAAATAAAACTCACTTTTTGTCTCATCAAGATCACATCCAGGGGGACTTTCTGCTATTAGCACCAACTGACTCAACTCCGGTGTTAAAGTGAGCTGCTTGGCCTCGTTTATTACATTTGGCTTGAAGAACAGGTCCCATTTCTGAAGCAGCCTGGATGATGTCTCAGCATCAAATAGGAGAGTGAAATCTTGATCCACCTTTAAGAAAAAAGTTATCAGACTATAGACTATCTTTATTTTCAAGCCACTAAAAGCACGTCATTCCAAACTTACCAATCCCTTTGTGTCTAGGAATCTTGGGAAGATGGAGAGGATATCAGTACTTCTGTCTGCATCTTTAACAAGCCTCTGTCGATGCTTAAAAGTCTCCCTCATCTTTTGTAAGATCAGAGACTTGTCTGTGGTATGGTTAAGCAAAGAAATGGCCTCTTGGTAAGCGTCCCCATCAAGTTGCCCTTCTAAATTAGTAGCCCTCTGGCATTCTGGGCCTCCTTTGGAACTATAGAGGACTTTCTCAGAACTGTTTGGTGGCAAAGTAGAGCTTTGACGAGACTTCCTCTGGACTGTTTTTAGACGCCAGGCGATGTATCCTGTGTTACTTGTGGCATCGTAGAAGTGTTCCTGAAATTAAATTAGGATTTTTTTTAGGCTTATTATCCCCCCAACATGATAATGTCTTACAAACAATTAAAGTGTCATAACATGCAAGTATGACATGAAAGTACCATGCAAATTATAACAGTAACACTTACATAGCCTTTTTTGGAATATGGATCCTTGAGGGAAGGAAACAGCGTTACTATCCCAAGAGCATACTGTTCTCGGATAGCTTTAGTAGGAAGGTTGCTGACAGGAGATATCAAATTAGTAATCTCATATATACAATGGCCATATAGTCATTTACTGCCAAATTAAAACAAACAGCAAGACAAATACCCATGTGTATCGATCATGTGAGCCACCAGTATGTTAACCATTTGTCTTCTTGTGGGATCTTTAAGGGTTTCCTTTGCTTGATACTGCTGTAGTACCTCTTCACCACCAGACTTAGACTTTAGCACACCCTCAACCAACTAACAGAAAATAAAAGCATAAGAGAACATTCATAAATTTCTGCAGACTGAACCAGAATGTTGTTTAAGAGGCACAGTATAAATAAGCTTTGTTTTGACCTGTTTTGCAAACATCGCATCAGACGTTGTGTCAAATCTTTGTCGTTTGTTCAGGATCTCATCTAGGATTACAGTTGAGGCACCTGAGCTGTAACTTGATTCAGATGTCTGAGTCATGTCTGACAACGCGTCTGAAAATTGTAATGGAACAGAAAATATTGAAAGAGTACACACATTTTAGTTATCAGCACAAAACTGTCAGAAAAGAACAGAAGAACAAAATAGTTTTTACCATTTTTTTTTACATTTGAATACAACTTACCATCATTTGAAAAAACAGTCAACACCACATTGCCTTGTTTTACTACATCACTGAAAATGTCTCCATCAACTTCAGTCCCTGTTGAATCTTTGTATATAACTTCTGCATCTGGTGGCAGGCAAAACCTTTCAATGACTGGAAAAAATAAAATAAATCCGAAAGTGATTTTTAAGTAAACACCCTTCATTGCTTTGCATGGAATGACATTGATAAACCAGGGGCTGTGGGAGAAGCTGTGGTGTGGAGCTAGGGGCAGTGGAGCCAGAGAACTTGTGAACTATGGAGGGAACAAGAGATAGGGAACTATGTCACAGAGACATAACATAAATACAGAACTTTGCTTAACTTAACACACCTTGAACTTGACATGTGGCATGACTTAGATTTCACTCATTACACGACTGACAAGAGAGGGAGGCTTGCAGAGCCGGCCCCTGGATCCTAACAGACAGTATGAGTTACATATCAACTACTAATAGGCACAAAGAAGTAAGATGTGGCTCATTTTAAAGAAATACTTAAGAATTTAATCACTTGATAAACGCTAATGTATTATGAAACTACAAACTGAAGCTTGTAGAACAATCTTTTGAATAGAAAAGTGAAAAACAAACCTTTTTCATGGAACTGCAGAAAGTCCAATCTTCCTTCATCATCATCCACCTTTACATATTTTTGCCGTTCCTTGTAACTGACCTGGATCAACATTTTAACTGGGAAATGCAAGAAAGTTCCACAATGTACATTAGCATTTAACTTGACCAGCACTCACACTTAAACATACCTAAACAAATAATTTCTGTTTGCGTTGTTGCGCGGTGCTCTGAAACTACTGTGTTCCAACTAGGGGTGGGACCATGTACACGAGTACTCGATTACGGCCGCCGCCCCCCCACCGCCGCCGCCCCCGGGCGGCGCCCACTC
>NW_018128040.1:767771-781806 GCF_001952655.1 Monopterus albus
CGTTACAGCTCCTTCCTTTACTTAACGTTAGTTATAAACTGCGTCACTAGCTAGCTACCATGCTGCTAGCTAAAATGCTAATCACTTGGACAAATTACATAAACGTCTAAACTTAGCATCGATATGCTTTGAAAGATGTTATCCGTGTAGGTTAAATACAAGCTACACATTATTGTTGAGTACACGAGTACTCGAATACGGCTTCTGTAAGTAAGATATATATTTTTTACTTAACATTCCACAGTCCGCATGCGAGACGATAATGGCGCTGACTTTTCACCCGAAGGCCTGGGGGCAGTGGGTGGATCATCACTAAATCTCTTAGGAGTTGAACTAACTCCACTGTAATCAACACTGTCAAATAACCCCAACACTGAACAACACTTTACTCCCAAAGTGTAAAAATTACAATTTAGGAGTTAAGATTAACTCTGAAAACTTTAACACCGAAATTTTAACTCTCCAATTTTTGCTGTGTATGTCTGCATTATTCCAGTTAAAATATGGGGTTTCTCAGTTACCTGCTTTGTTTAGAGTGTTACACATCTCTTTTCATCAATACATATACCACTGTTTACCCATCTATGGAGGAGAAATTTTGATTAATTAATGCCATTGCTGTTCGTTGTGCTGTTCACTTTTGACACAACACCAGCAGCAGGAGTTGTGCATTCTCTCACCTCACCTTTTAGGAAGAAGCTCTCTGGTTTTATTGTTCTGAAATCATTACACAGTATTTGGAGTTATGATGTGTGCAAAGCTAATCTAGAGGTACCCACGATCAAACATTAAATGGCTGGAAACGAACAAAATGAGCATGACATGGACTCTTATATGAGGTCTGTACAATGGTTTTCTAGCACCTGATGAATAAAAACAGAATCGAAGGAAGGAGGAATTTCTTTTTACCATGACTATAACACACACTTGATTGTGGTACAATACAATAAATGTATACAATCTAACTGAACTGCCTGGTCAGCAGACTTCTTTGCTGTTCTGTTAAATCTGTGTCACTGTTACTCAGTATTTGAATTTTCACAATTAAAGACAATTAAGTTTTGACAAAATCTCATTCTGATCTCAATTTGAAACTTTATCATTATCTCAAAACACTGATGTGCTGAATTAAATATGCTAAAGTTATATTCAACAACTCAAAATATTCCAGGGTCAGGGTAATAAACCTGTGTCATGCTCCTTCACAAGCACAGCTTGAACATACAGTATATGAACTGACCTTTTCATCCCAGAGGTGCCCCCCTTCCTCCGCTCCACTGGACTTGTGAAGGTGAGCCAGTCCCCAATGGCACTACAGTACAGATTGCAATGTTTCCTCTCAAATGGAGGATACTCTCTTGTGAATACTGTTTGTCATCTTCCTCGTCCTCCACCTTTTGTTGGGTTATTTTTGTCTTTTACCACACACTTATCTGTGGATGTCTGTATTATTTAATCTCCATCTTTCTCTCAGGTCAGCCGTCCTTGACCATGACTAGGGGATGCACAGGCTGCGCCATGTGTCACTAAAGTGCAGGGCAGACAAAAAGAAAACACTCCCTAAGGTCTGAAGCCAGTTTGATGACAGATGTCACCCAATCACTTGTCCTTTAAAGCTCTTTTATGAGCAGGACATGTGATGGAACAATGACAGTGGTATGAGGAATGCTTCAGTGTAGCTATGAAACGACTCTACCTTGAAAGGATGCATCTTATATTGTTTGATAGATAGTGTCCATCCGGAGTTGTGTAATGGATGTATTTCTGTCAGTGCACTGCTGCTGTGTGTGCCTGACATCTTCTCCAATCTGTAGAGAGCTCAAGTCTCTTCATCCCACTTCAAGGTTAGCTTCTTCACCTGCTGTTTTTGTTGCTGTGTGGAATCGACAACTTCTTTTATCATTCTTTCTGAAAAGATGATGCATGATTTTGAGGTCTTTTCATTTCCTAAGCTAAATTGTGTTTAGCTCATTTCATTTAAACAATGATAAAAGATGCATTTTCCCAGCTACAGCTTTCGTGATGCCTCCACAGGCTTCTGACTGATGAGATATATTATGGGTGATAATAAAATTGTGGTGTTTTATCTGTGACAAATGAAAAATGAAGAGATGTTTATATTTTTACTAGCCACAACAGTAATAGACTCTCATTTAGCTCTGAGTAGGAACAGGAAATGCCAAGCTCCAGTGTCCAAATGGGCACTATCTGCACATTTGCTCGTGTGCACATGAATGCCTTGGTGAGCACAGAGTGTTATCTGGTGATGCTGTTGCTGCAGGTGAACTCATTGCCTCTCCCATTGTGTTTGTGCAGGTTTTTGGAGATTATTATCACTTCAGTCATCATGCTGTGGAGAAAAGGGCTTTGTCTGGCCACAAGGGGATGCGCACCAGACTACAAAAAGAACCACAGGTAAGACTACTGTCAGTTCTCACACAAGTCATCGCAGCAACAAAAGGCCAAGAGACAGATTGGATTACACACAAAGACTGTGTGTATCGCAAGAGAAAGGGATGCCAGGTTCAATGACAGCTTGTCAAAATCGGTATCCTTTGCAGTCCATGCCAGTCCTTCCATCTGTCCCGCACCCATTTTGAGATGCTGCATAGCTGTAAATATGCAAAAAACAAACTAAAAAAAAACCCTCCCAAACAGTACAGCAGCTGGGAGTGTCTCTGTGTTTGGCCTTGCTTTCTCTCCAGCCTTGTAAAACCATTGTCAACTAGAGAAGGAAATTGGTATTCATCAACCTAACACCCAAAACATAAAGAATTTCCAGCCCTGAATGTCATCTTTATTTGGACATCTGGCAACAAATTTGCCACCATACTCTTAACTGTAAAATCTTAGTTTCAGTGTACACCAGATATAGTTGCGTCAGCATGGGAATTCCAACATAGTGGAAGCAAATTTTTTTCAAACTATGGAATCAGGGTCTGGTAGTCTCCGCCATTATTCTGTTGTAGGTTTTAGAAAAGTTCTTTATTTAATTTCTTAAACTAAAGAGAATTAAACTCTTATTACTTATTTTGAGAAAACTGGATTTTTCTGAAAGCACTCCTAGAGAGTGACTCTGAAATTGACAGCAGAAGCCAAATGAGAATGTAGAGGATGGCAGGCAGCACTTATTCTGTCCTGTTGTAAATCTGCCATCATGAATATCAAGAACCTTTTTCTGTATTTAGAAAGGTTCTTGGATTTTTCCAAATAATTAGGTTTATGTACTGACTAGGAACAAAATTGTCAAATAAAGTTGGTTAACATTCATTCATTATACTGATGATCAAATTCACATTATACACATTACTCTTGAATCTTTATTGCAGATAAATGATCCGACAGCCTCCAGATCAAAGCGCATCGACCTACAGCAAAATAGTCCTTGAGGAAACACTAGGTATGATCTTTAAAAAAAATTCATTGTGCATAAAAATGGTAATTAGGGGAGAAATTTATAGATTATTACATCATTGTCTTATGAAGGCAATAGACAATCTGTAATTCAACAGGCCTATGTGAAAAATGTAATTTGGCTCACTATTAGAAGCTCATATTATGTGGGTTTGATGCACAACGGAGATTGTGTAGGAAACAAAGCAAATACTCTTTTCAAATGAACTTTCTGCTGCTTCGGTTCATGTGTGGGGTGCTAATATCACAAATATAAAGGTTAATATACTACATTGTTAAGACTATTAATGTCGTGACCTTTTGCAAGCTGTGTTCATGGGCTTTGCTGCTTTTCTTCACACCTGAGCTGAGGATGAAAATGTTACTCAGCCTTGCGTGCGACAAATGTCACACACATCCGAGTAACAAAAATAGGGATAGGGTTTAAACTTCAGCACAGTTCTCTGTGTCATCTATAAAACAATGTAAAAAATAATTCTGTAGGCATGTATGAAAACAGACATCCCTGTTGTTATTGTATTATAATGTCTTGACACTTCCTTTATTTAGGAGTGTGGATTACGGTGCCAAAAATCTCAAAACCTTTTTAAATAAAACAGATTTATTTGCATGGTTTCATCTAGTACTATTAAGGGTAAAATGGAAGTTATGTTTCTTCATGATCTGGATGAACTGACCCTTTACACTTGCTGTCCTAAAGTGCAACTAGTTTGGTCTTTTTTCAGTTAAAATCAATCCACTCTGTTACCCTAAAGATTTGCCCTCATTGGTAGCATCAGCAAATACCCAGGAGCACCTACAAATGCAGTAGCCACCCGTTCTGTCAGTGCAACTGCCACCAGACTCAGTAACATGTTGCTGCCATGTTTACAATGGCAGCACCGGAGGCGGCAGTGGTAATTGCTGCTATTTAAAAGCATCTTAAGAGGTACCTGACTGCTGCTAAACAGGGGGCAGTTAAAATGTGACAACAGACATCTGTGCTGAGTAGATCCCACTAACTACTCTCTAGGTTTTCCTGAGCTCAAGTCAAGGTGGCAGAGGACAGGATTGATGCAATCTGTCAGGCGCAGATGCCCCAAGACATCATTAGTGAGATATTGGTGACATTTACTGAGGTTAGTCGTGTCAGGGGTCAGGTTAAATGGACATTAACAAGGCTCTGAGAGCATACAGATTGGGGGCTGGAAGAGCTCTCTTTTGCTAAGATGGTTATAAAATTTACTTTGTGATCTTTAAAATAAATTTTTTAAAAAGAGATTTAGTATGGGCAGTGACAGAGGCAAGGATTGAATCATCTTTACTGATGAGGATTTAATTACAGCATGTACAATACTGGATTTTAGAGCTGAATGCAGTGATAGGGACAAAATGCCGGCTGGCCTAGAATTAATCTGGAAGATGGAAACTGCTGTTCACTGTGTGTAATTGTATATGCCGTTTGACAATGTCAGCTGAGAGAGAAAGCATCTTGGAGACCCTAACAACAGAGCCGTGGAGATAAAGAAAGTCTTCTCTGACAGAAGAGTTTCCATTTCACAGGTACATCCCAGTCAGAAGGTCAGCAGTTCAAGTTAACACAGTGCTTGAACCTTGTGCTATTGAGGGCGTCTGGTTTCCGGCTATGGAACAACAGTTTGACCCAAGGTCCCTACTGTAGGTTGCCTATCTTCCCACACAACCTGAAACACGCCAAACCTCAGGCAAAGCATGACCACCACCAAAATGCACTACAGCAGCATAAATGAGTGGGTTTTACGTGTTTATTTATGTGCATTTATATGTTCATACATGCCTGCTGCAAAACCATGGAAAAGAAGAAAGAAAAGGTCCCGCTTCACAGGCTTCAAAGAAAACAGATTTAAAAGACAATGAAAGCAGAATGGTCGGATTTGGATTAGTCGGTGCTCAGCTTTGAGCTTGTTACAGTGTAATCCAGCTGCTTTCTCTCACATTACTTCCACTGTTTCTGTGCCTCTGCTCCGTGATGCTAACATGCTGCTTATCACCATCCCCTCTGAATAATCACACTGTGGCAAGATGACACTGGCAGCTATATAAGCTTTTGCCATTATGTTTGCTTGCTGTTTTGTCATCTCCTCTCCACACCACACACACCTTCGCTGTGAGGGAAGAATCGATTTCTTTTGGGCGGCTGCTGTTGGTTTTGTATAAACCGCAGTGTAAAGCAGTTTGCTGCATACTGCTGTAGGGACTTGATCCCACATCTTAGGTTAGGTTCTACACAAGGCTGGTGGTATTCTATATTTTTTCCATTGTCAACAAACCCCATGAAAAGACCAAAATCAACATCAACAATGCATTAATTCATTGCTCAGTTATACTCTCTGACTTATCCAGCTTGCCTTTGGCACTCAGCCCCAGCTCACTGCTATACTGAAGATGTAAATCCTTCAGTATGACTCACGGAGGGGGGGGTCAGGAATAAATTGTTGTATTTGTTTGGGATCTTCTTCACCACATTCTTCCCTCTCCGATTGTTATATTTGAGTTATTATATAAGGCCTGAAGAAATAAAATCATCCAGTAATTCACAAGAAAAAAAGAATATTCTGTTAATCACCTAACAGCCCCTGAAATTTATGATGGGACCCCTTGGGAGGGTCCTGACTCCCATGTTAGGGAACCATTGATTTACAGTACCAGAGCAGTGTATCATAATGTGTGGCTTAGTGGTGGGCTTTTATTAGTCTTCACACTACAGTGGAGATCTATGACACAGGGGAATAAGCTGTACGGTAGCAGAGTAAGATCGAGTATGTAAGTGAGGAAGATGAAGTCATTGTTGCTTTAGGTCTTTTCATGGAATTTGTTGATGATTACAAAAAAAGAATATCACTAGACTTATCTTCTTTCTCCATAAACAGTGCAAATACAGATTTACAGATCAAAGCACGGGCTCTCTCTCTCTCTCTCTCTTCAGGTCTCTGCCTTGCAAACAATACTAGCATCACTTCTCCTTAGTCATCAGACAGGAAAGCCCTCAGGACAGTGTAGCGCGGTGGAACATATAATTTAATATTCAAGAGGATTACAGAGACCTCCTATTTTGTCTCATGGTTGCTTCTTTGTCTGTTTGTGTATGTCAACTCTGTCCTTGTCGCAGACCTTAAAGTAGGCCTCATTTACCAGTGTTCAAATTTGCCCTCTATCACTCAGTTGTTCATCAGCATGATATGGATTAGGCCTAAAACGTCTTTAAAAACGGATGGTCTGGCTGAAATGTTGAGCAAAACATTCCCTGTCATAATTTTAAAACTGACATGTCCGTTTTTTTCTAGATGATCTTATTTGAGTAAACTGTGAGTGAAATGTGCTAATATTGAATCATTTGACGTATATAAATGAAACACGAGATGTCCTACAGTAGATGGCTGTATCCCAGTCATCATCTGATTGTGATATTGCTCTGACAATACAGCGGGCAACAGTGCAACGAGGGCACTCACATGCAGTTCTAAATGTAATAAAATGAGATGAGAGAGAGAGAGTGAAAGTGAGAAGGATAATTAGTATAGGGTCACTTGAATAAGGTTAATGACTGCATTCTCTAAGGCAAAGTTTTCAACAAGGTTTGGCTGCTCCACTCTCTGTAGCTGTTCATTCAGACCATGTGATTTACAAGAGCATGAAATGATGAAATAAAAAAAAACTCTCATGGTAACAAGCAAAAAAAGGAAAAAAGAAATTACTTGAATAACAAGTTATACTTTGAGGGTTCTGCCTCAAGTAATTCACAAGTTTAGACACACTTCACTTGAGTGATACACCCAGTTTAAGCTTTGTCACCTTCAGCAAATGGTGCATCACTGACAATAATAAAGTATGAGTGCTTAGACTGCTTTGGAAGATGTGTCTCTACTCTACTACAGATTAGCTTTCAAATATAATTTTGAATGCATTACTCCTGAATTTATAGAGGAATTGTTGTTTTTATTAGAACAAAGTGTCGTTTTAGATTCATTTCTCTGTTGTTTCCCAATTGGTTCACGGCTCGTTGTGTAGATCGCACATGTATTGTAGTATATCAAGGGATGGCAGCATTATTGATCTGCTCATCTGTGATATAAGGTCATATACCTTTCTGTCTGCAATAAAGTTGTCCGTGTTGCCTTTGTTAATGAGTAGCAGACAGGTGTTTGTTTTGTGGAGGCGGTCCTTGTTGGGTTTACAAAGTGGCAGCCTGTGTCTGATTTTTATCTCCCAGCGTGGATATCAGATGCTCAGTTATCGATACATATAATGAAATAGTGTATATTTGGCAGTCTATGCAGCGTCCACAGCTCAGTGGTGAGGCATCTGCTGATGACAGATGTTGAATCAGAAAACATCTGTGGAAGGCACCGCTCCCTGTATTCTTATGTGTAGCAGTATAACGTGACCAAATAGAAGCTCAAGCATGAATGTTGTGTCTTTGATAATTAATCATTCTCACTACTGTCTGTCAAAATATATGAAACGGAACTAAGTAGACACATTCTTAGTGATTGGGTTGTTTTAACTAACCGGTGGACAGATTTTAAATGACTTGTTATTGTGGGGCCTTTGGCCAGAATATGTGGAGATGTTCTTTTCCAATTCCAGAAACAAAACTATAAAATGACATTTACTACGGTGTGTGATATTGTTACTGTCGCCCAACCCTACTGTACCAAGCCTGTGCATATCTCAGCAGCCTCCAGGACTTCAAAGGACTCTTCTCGGGCACACTGTACAGTAACCACTTTTCCTCTGCATCTCACGAATGAAATAAATTAGATTTGCCTCACCTCTCTGCTTCTCTTTCTAGTTATTACTTTTTGAACGCAGCTGGGGCTGTGTCTTCTACGTCTACAGTCTGTGGGACATTGCAACAATTCCTGAAATTAGAACATTAGTAATGACACAATGGCAAGTGAAGATCATGGTGTAATCTGTGAATTTTCTTTTTGTGTGTGTGTGTGTGTGTGTACTGTATGCATGTGTGTGTGTGGGCTCTCCAGGTTCTGTGGGCAGAGCAGCAAGTAGTGAGAAAAAGGAAAAAGAGGGATGTCTATGAAGACCCAACAGACCCTGATTTTCCCAAGCAGTGGTACCTGGTGGGTACACATGAAATCTTTCCTATTATTATTTCTTCATCATTACCAACAAGGAAATTCAAGTATGTGCACAGAGCAGAATACATAATGATTTTTCATCCTTTTGTATTGCATTCATAATGCTATTTTGGATTCTGTGGCTACAGAGAATGTCATTCAGATTTGTCAATAGCAGTGTGTGGTCCTGGATGTTTTTTTTATTATCTGCTATGCTGTTATTTCTAATTAATCCTCAAAGAACTCTTTATTCGGCCCTGCCTCACCAATACAGTGCTCAGCTGTTTCAGCAAAAGTTTATGAGGACACCTATCTGTAATTTAAAGATGCAATAATTATTGTTCTGGCAGAAGTTATTCATCCCCTTATGGTCAGTCAGATAAGCATAGATTGAATTGCAGTCTTTTGGACTAGCCCTGTAGGCATTAGTTAAATCACCTTCACCACAAACACAAGGTTTCCTGAGTCCAGTGATTGATGCACCAGGATTTTGACTGTAAAAATAAATGTCTAGACAGATCCTCAGCAGAACTGCATTACCTGTGAAACACTGACAGAAAAAGGTCCTGGCTCTGTCTGCTTTGTTATTCACAGCTTATCTCAGAGATGCTTCAGTTTGCCCTAATTGTCCCTTTTTTCTTCTTCTTCTTCTTTATATGCACAAAACCTCTGTCGCTGCAGCAGATTAATGGCAACATTGACTATCCCAGACATAAATCTCCAGTGAATGGAAGTCATGAAACCACCTCTGCCATTCAGCATTAGACCTCTAATCGTCTGACAACTTAAATCCTTCTCCTATTTAAACTGACTTGAATACTAAAGATGGTTGAGCTGACAGCATATGCCACCAGTGCTAACAGTTTTGTCTTAGTCAGTGGTGGATTTAGAATTCCTTTATAATAATTTATTTGTGTACATGAGCCCCATTCCTCTGTAGAAAACATTTATTTAGAATATGTAGTGAAGGGTGTTTGTGTCCATTCCATATCTGTCTGTCTGTCTGTGTTCTCTTCATACTTGTCACAGTACAAATTTTTCATTATTAATCCAAATCGTGCTGTATTGTACCTCTCCCCCACAAAGCTTGCAGCCTCTTATTCCTTTTGAGAGTAGCAAATGCTCTCGCTGAGATTTCTGACCTCAAGCAGGTTGTGTGTCTTTCACCGACAGCATAACTACACTAGGATGTTCACACTGGGCAGCTCAGCCTGAGGAGCCAGACATGTGCGGGTGATGCATTGAAATTGGTTTTTAAGTGTTCATTTGCCACCTCTGATCTTCCCTTTTATATCTTGTTGTTTATTTCTGTATCAAGCGCTCCTGTTTTCATTTTTAACCTAACACTGTGCGGTGAGTTAAAGGTGTTTGTGGATGATTTAAGATGTTCTCACACTGATAGATTGGCTGGTCTGTATGGGATGTGTCAGTCACAGCAGATTGACAGCTGAGCAGAAGGCTTGTGTCTCTTCCAGTCTACCCCAACACACCAAGACCTGAATACTAAAGTGGCCTGGGCTCAAGGATACACAGGAAAAGGTGTTGTGGTGACTATCCTAGACGATGGGATTGAAAAGGACCATCCTGACCTCATCAGCAATTATGTAAGCAAAAATACAAAGTAGTGGATGGCATTTGCAAATAGCATTTAGAGTTCTTTGAAAAATGTCTGAAAAAGAAAACAAAGGCAAATCAGAGCTTGAAGAGAAGGTTAAACTCACATGCTTGGTGTCCTATTTTTCATGTCTCTCTTAGGACCCTGAGGCCAGCTATGATGTTAATGACGGAGATGCCGACCCACAGCCGAGATACACGCAGCGGAATGAGAACAGGTAATGTGGCAGCAAAGCAACGCCGCAGATCTTTATTGCTTCAGAATGGGCTTTCAAACTTAACGGATGTTTGGCAAACAGACGCAGACATTGTGAACATTGTCATAAACTTGGGATTTATCTTTTTAACCAAACAGCTGTTGTTGTTTTGGACTCTACCCTTGCTTCCTGTAAAAATTAGCCGACAGAGAGCGACAAGTCTACACTGCTTTTGGTCCAGTGCTTTTGGCTGAAGCATTTACATTTAGAAACCAATTATAGAAAGTTTTAAAGTACTGATGTAGGCATACTAACAAAGTTTTGAAAGACTGTTCCCCTTTTTCTCTCGCTTTAGTACACAAGCCAAGCTGCTGCATTTTTGCAATTCAAGGTCTGTATACAGTCCCACAGCCACTGTGTCACTTATTTGTTGCTGATATAATACGTGTTTACTTGCCCTTTGGTGATCGCATTAAACCATGATTGTCCCAGCTTCGTCATGGACCACTAAAGCACCAGCGAAGTCAAATCCTAAACCTTCATCCCATCCCCCTCTCCATATTTCTTCTGACGCTATGGTCCTCTGCCTTAGTCCAGTCCCCCCCGGAGCAGATGAGAAGCTACATCCCGCCTCTGAAATGCACAGCAGGATTTGTCTCAAATCTCCCGCTTTTCTGGGATGGCTGCCACTAAGTCTTTTTGTAGCTGTTTGTTGTTTGTTTTTCTGCTTTATGTTGGTTTCAAAGCACAGCACCCATTTGCAGTTGGTCAGAGGCTGAAGCTAAATAAGCTTAAGATTTCATAAAACTTTTAGATGAAAATAGAATAATATGTGGGCAGTTGTTCTTATTTGAACCTTTTGCAATGTTTATTTCTCTGAGCCGCTTCTGTTGTATGCAGAGCATTCTTTGTTTTTCTGTCCTCATCTGAAACAGGATCATTTCAGCTATAGCATTTATTTATCCTGAAGTAGGTTAGCGTCAGCAGGTTTTGTTAACAGAAGCCTCGTTTCCCGTCCTTGCCGACAGCTCATGTAGCCATGCACAGCGACCCCAGCGCCTCTCTGTAAGTGTGAAGTGGATCCCACTATGTCGTGCTGATGGAACAAAGCACTACTGGAGAGGATTACTCCCTGCCTCTGGCTCACTTCAGTTCCCCAAACTGCACCATGCTATTACTTCAGAAAGACACACACATAATAAAAAGAGTGCACAGGTCTGCACTCACACACTCTCTACTACCCACGTCAGTGGAATTGCCAAAGTAATTATCTTGTACTGGATCAATTTATGGGCATGGAATGAAAAGCAAGGGTGTGTCTCTACAGCGCAGCGTTGCAGTGTTTCGAACGACCTGTGAACAAATTACATTCAATAAGTTATGGAAATCACCACGAAGTAATACAGGCTGACAGTGAGTAATGCTCACAACCCCGTCACTATGAAATTATATGAATTTATTCATAGGACAACAATACGCAAAGGAGAGTCAGGGGCGGACATTTTTCCGGAGCCATGAAGGCCAGTTCATTTGTGCTAATGACACGCAAGGCTGATTTCTGAATTCTCATCTCAGGGTTTTTCCACAGAGATGCTCCGTACTCTTGAGTTGGCAGCTCTGGCAGATAGTGTCAGAGCAGTGCAGGCTAAGTTGAAGGCTAGTTAGAGTGAGACCAAGTAGGTAATCCATTTGTGCTCCATAATGACAGCGTTTATGTCTTTTGTTTTTTCCTCTCTACTTTCGTCTGCTTCTCCTCTTCTACATCTGAGTGATATAGATGTATAGGGTTGGGTCTAGAGTGGAAGACTGATTTCATCTGCTGTTCACAGCTTGTCAATAGGGCAGAACACACATTTCTGAAAGCCTCAATGAGTGACAAGATGGCTGGGCAGTATGGTCAATACTGTAATAACTGTAAAACTAATCACTTTTGTTCCTTTTTAAATACAGAATCCTCTTTATTGTCATTGTAACGCGTATAATTAAATTTTGTTTGGAGCCAAGGGCCCGGGGCGCTGCGTGTGTACGCACTGGGCAACTTGGGGGTTCAGTGTCTTGCCCAAGGACACTTTGACATGTGGACTGCAGGCATTGAGATTCGAACCTCCTGCTCTACCCACTGCACCACTGTCACCCCAAGACAATTTTGTACCCTTGGAACAGTAGTATTGTAGTATAATCCTAAAGGTAGTAGTGACGGACAGGCTATAGTTTGCATTTTATGACATACAATACAGCGTCTTGTCACTGATCTCAAGATTGTAATATATATAATATTAGACTTGTAATATACACTCTGTGGCCCCTTTATAAGATACACCTGTTCAATCAAATGCTGCCCAATACAGTGTCTTTACAAAAATGTCTAAATACAATACTGTTTACTGTTGAGCTCAAATTTTAATTTTGTCCGTCCCATTTACATATATGAGGGGAACAACATATTAGAAGCACCTATCGCTATACTATATTCCAGTAAACCTCTGTCTCAAACTGTAGCATCAGTGCTGAAACTTATAACTGAATTAACACCTTTATGGCCGTGTCAAAAAAGTTATATAGGCCTCATAAAAGAAGACACAGTAGAATAAAGTGGCAATTGAGTATATAATACATATATAACACTGAGACATTTTTAACTTGGGGAGCTATATAAATCAACTAAAAACTTAAGTGTGTTGCGTCAGCATATTTATAACAGTCCAAATTCACTTTTTGTGTTACTCAGTTGTTCCTTTCCTGAGGCCTGTGGAGTCCTGACTGGGAGAAGCTAAGGGATAAATGTTCCTGTATTCACATCAGGTTACATGAAAGCTACATAGTGCTGTGCAAATGTTCAGTTGACTTATACATATACAAACATATAGCTTAACGGTTCTATTCACCTTCATACAGCCTTCTCCTTTTCAAATATAGTCTGCCACCCACACCCTGTCTCTGTCCCTCTAACTTTCCTGTAGAGAGCTATTAGCTCCTATACAGGACTTTTCACAGGGGTTCATTAATTGAGATCCACAAGCCTGCATGGAAGATTGTGTAGTGACAGCGTGTATTAGAAAATGATTTGCATGCTACATAGCCTTGTGTGTCCTTCAGTCCAAACTAATCACGTCAGCACCTGAATACTAAAATGATTTGAACGCAAGGTTAGAAGGTTGAAGGAAGGTATGATGGTTAATGTGGACAGTGGCGCTGAAAAAGACCAAGAAAAGTGTTTGTACGCTTCTCTTGTTGCGAAAATTGCTTTGTCCTTGCTGGCAGATGGCTATTTGTTTCTCTGACCATGAAAGTGCTTCTTCAGCAGAAAGACACTGGCAAGGAAAAATGGCAAATGCACCAGCCCTAGTCACTGCAGAAGATGCACATCTTAAATTCCTAATTTCCTATGACATTAGTCACTGTCGGACAGGCATCCCCTGCATTAGATGGCCGAGGTGAACGCCTGCAATTATTACAAGGTAAAGAAGTAGATGAATTTTAATAGGGTGCTTTTTTTATTTAATCCAGTGAATCCAGTAAAATGATTTTAAAGGGTTTTACTGTTATAAAAAAGTTAGCAGTGATGAGCAGCACTAATATGAGTGACTATGAATTTACAAATATATATATAGACAAGCACATTCTGAAATGTGAAACTTCTGTGGAGCATTTTCTATGAACAAAACAGACATCAGCAGTAATAAATTCTAAAAACTGTACTGTACAGCTCCTTTT
>NW_018128040.1:781870-784509 GCF_001952655.1 Monopterus albus
TTAATACATTGCTGCTATAATCACTGACAGTAACCGACTCTGGAGATTAAATGTTTGTGTTTCACTGTCAACACAAAACATTTTAATGTGCCATTGTATAGTGTGTTTGGTTGACAGAAGAGAAATCTCAATCAAATTTGATTTCGGGCTGCAACACTAGTAAAAGGAAAATGGCAGTGGGGTAATTATCATTTATAGGCAGCATTCTTTGGCCAAATGCTACCTGACAAGCAGCTTCTAAGGCCTGACGCAAACCCTAAGTATGTGAATGCAAATTATATTCTGTTTTCTGCAAATCCACAGCCCTGCTGTACATTCCCTGCATGCATATCTGAGTCTGTCTGTCTATAATAAACCAGAGTCATCAAGGGGACAATATGGGACAAGCCAATCTGAAGGAGAGCACAAATCAAAGAAGACAGCTTCCTCCCATGTTGTCTGCTTTAGCGCCTCTGTTACAGTTTGACACAGCAGGTCGCACCTGCGGTGCCTTGACTTTGCTGCTGACACGTTTTAGAACACAGCATTGTGTGGAGTTGTCATTCCTCAAGCATATGCAATCATGCTCTTATGTCAGGTATGCTTTTTGACACAAGAGAAATAGTTTTTCCCTCGGTGGCTTTAGAAGGAGAAGACATTTTTAAAACCCTTAGTCAGTGTCTGAAAAGCAGAAATTGTTTCTCAGTCTACAATTACATATAGAAGATCTGCTGTGCCAGTAGATAAACAAGTAAACTCTAGTGAATAAAGAGTGAATGCACCTGTGTCGGCCCTATGATGAGACTTTGTCACTTGACAGTTTGACAAACATTTTCTCAGACTGTTAGATGGACTATTGGCAGTGTCACTGAAGGAAGAACAATAAGAAAACGAAAAAAATAGGGAATGTGCACACAAGAATGTTCTCTTTTTGCTGTGGCCATCACATGCTGCAGATAAATGTCTTTCTCTGTTTACGCTGAGTTTACCACTGTTTACAAAGCTGCCGATGAATAATGTAATTGTTCTACCACTCACTGTATTTATTCTGCTGAGGACGGTTTGTCTGTTTTCTAGACAGCCAAGAGGACTTTTGGCAGGGACCTTACTCTTCAACTTCTACTTGATTATTTTGTCCCCCCCAAAAAAGTACTATATGATTGAAAACTGCTGTTTTCTAAACATTTCGACGAGGTCCAATCCCACAGTCATGGTGATTGGTGGCAGCCAAGCCAAACCCCATTCTAGAAGGCATTACTGATTACCTGGAGTCAGTCGATATTTCCCTGCTCTGTTGACTGGTTGCCGATGAATGGGATGTTAAGCAGCTACTGTATGTCTGCATTGTGTGAAGATAGCCCAGTTTAGACATGCTAGGCAATGTTTAGCAATTTGTTCCTTTTCCCGTTAGGTTACTTTGTTTTCTTTCCTTCACAATAATTTAAACCAGATTCATTGTTCTGCAGACTTTAACTTGTTTCCACTAACCCACAGTGAGTTGCTTTGCATTGCATTGTTTATATTGATGTCCTTTTCAAATACCAATGTCAGTGGACAGTGGTCACTTTAATGACAGTTGCCAATTAAAATCGTTTATTTCCTTTCCTACCAAAGTTCTCCATGCAGCATTGTCATAATAAACTTTATTCAGGCACAGTTCTTTCTGTGTTGCCTCAGAAAAAAGATGGATTCTTCTCAGCTCTCCTCTTTCTACAGTTCATTTTTTCCCTCTGTATTGAGTTTCCTCCCACATAAAGACATGCATGTCAGAAGGACTAGAGACTCTAAATTGCCTATAGTTATGAAAGTTCATGTCAGTTACTGTGTCTGCAGTATCTGCTGGACTGTGTTTGTTTGCTTTTCCGAAGTGTTTACCTGGCTTCTGGCCATTGTATTCTGGAGCAGACAGTCATCACTAGTGACACTAAATAGGAATAGTGTAAGTAGTCAAAAAATAAATTATGTAAAGTATGTGATTTTCTCAAAACAAAGACATTAGAATCTGGATTTTGAAACAAACCCATCTCATCATTTTCTTCACAAGCCTGGCAACAGCACCTCTTTGTTCAGCCCCACAATGAAGAGACCTCCACTTTGAACCATTTCAACAGACCTACCTGAGTTCACGGCTGAGCTGAGCAGAAGTAACCTAATCCTTTTGGCAGCTCCAAAGAATGGACCCTAATCGACACCTTAAAAACTGATATAAACCAATAGAGCAATGCCAAGAGACAGATCCTAGAGTTTTTAACCAAACATCAGTCAGTCACAATTGGTGATGCATATCTTAACCGTTGTGCTCTATAACACAACACAAACACTGCAGAAGTGTGTGTGTATGGTCGCATTCAGTTACTGAATGTACAGTGGGGCAAGTAAGTATTTGATAAAGTGCCAATTTTTCAAGTTTTCCACTTACAGAGAATGGACAGTTCTGTAATTTTCATCGTAGGTACACCTCAACCGTGAGACATAGTCTACAAAAAAATTCCAGAAAATCACATTGTTAGATTTATTTCCATTTTATTGCATGAAATAAGTATTTGATAAATACAAAAATAGAACTTAATATTTGCTACCGAAACCTTTGTTTACAATTACAGAGCTCAGATGTTTCCTGTAGTTCTTGACCAGGTTTGCACACACTGCAGCAGGGATTT
>NW_018128040.1:785613-786678 GCF_001952655.1 Monopterus albus
ATATACATTGTCAGTACTCAAATACATACATTTCTTTTTCAAGTACAGTATGAGAAAGTATGCCAGGTCGGCATGAAAGATTAATGTGCTTTTCTCGCTCATTTGCTAATAAAACCTACAGAACTTTGAGGCTTTTGTTGAATCATCTGGGTCCACTTTTTAGCTTAGAGGTGACTCCAGTGATTTTACAGATGAAATTCAGTTTACTAGTCATAAAGAGTACTATTCAGCTTTTTAAAGCTGTTGTATGTTTTCTGTGGTACTGGGGGAACCTTGAAAAATAACCCTGGTGATATCAGGCTGGACATTTAAGTTGCATTAAGTCAAACTTAACACCGAGCCTATGTTATAAAACTCGGGTTGTGGCATTTAAAAGAAGTGAGCGTTTACAGTAGGTGTCGGGCTCTAATGAAAAAGGCTGTTGAGTGAAAATGTACTGTAGGATCCACTGTTTTGGGAGCTTGTCACATACCGGGGATTAAAATCGGTATACTTTAGTCTCTACTGTTTGATTATTTTTTAGATCTGTCTTTTGTTGCTAACTTTATGGAAGAGCAAAAAATAATTCAGTGGATTTAGTTTTGTACTATGTAGCTTCACCAAAGGCTGCTATGATCCTCTTCAGAATGTGACTACACATCAGGGCTACTGCAGCTACAGAGAGACTGCATATACAGACAGTGTGGGTTGCTTGTGTTTCCTTCTACAATAGTCCAATGATGGTTGAGATTCTGACAAAATTGGAACTGTCACAAAATACTGATATAGTATAGATGTTAGCTGCTGCTCTTCTGAAACACAGGGTAAATTTTAATTCCCTTAACTGCATTCACATTTCCTTCACTTGCATCATTTCCTTTTGTCTTACTGGGAATCCACACTGAAAGTGAGACCTGAGAGGCGCATTCTGTCTTTTTCATCAGAACAGTTGTTTGTTTGTCTACAGGACAGCGGCCGGAGACACAGTCTTCACCAGGCTGACCAACAGCAGAAATGTTCTGGATGAAAACTGTTTTTCTGTAGGCTTATCAGGAAGGTATTTAGGTATAGCTAATTGATTTTCCC
>NW_018128040.1:786711-826625 GCF_001952655.1 Monopterus albus
TGCATCAGTAGGCTGATCAGTCGTAATACATACCAATTGAAAGTTTGCAACAGAAAATAAGTGGGGATTTGTGTGATTTTAAACAGCTGTCTGTAGAGATTACACTTTGTGAACATGGCAGAGGTAAAATAAAATAAGAGACCTGAGGCATTAAAAACATGTGGGGGTTCCAGGGCATGTCACATTCAGTGTGAATTGACACATTTGATAGAATGGGATTCTATCTGCAGCGGGAGACACACTTGAGATGTGCCTAGAAAATGCATCTAAAAATACACTCAGTGTTGATTAGGGGTTAGTCCCATCCACATGAGGTGCAAAAAATAACACAAGGAGAGAGGAATCGAGGAAACATTTTTAAAGACATGTTTCCTTTGATCCATCATCCTTGCTCACGTCTCCTCCAGGTAACCTCCTCACTCCGTAGTGCAGGAATAAGAACTCTAGGACATCCTTCAAGCTCTCAAGTGAGGAACAATCAAATAGAGGAACTGAGATATACCCATACTGCATCTAGCCCATCCATTTCCACTGCAAACCTTTTGCTTACCACAGTCCCCAGCTCGCTGTCTCAGAGAATGAAATAACATAAATACTGCAGCTGCTTGGAAATAGTCTCATATTCAGCAAAGACACAAGGCAAACCATCACTCTTCTAACAAGTAAATGAATGAATGGAGACACAGTTATTGTGGGGAATATTAAAGTATGATACAGCCTGATTAAACAATACGTCCAT
This sequence comes from Monopterus albus, assembly GCF_001952655.1. NCBI lineage: Eukaryota > Metazoa > Chordata > Actinopteri > Synbranchiformes > Synbranchidae > Monopterus > Monopterus albus. The sequence continues at coordinate 787,451 of NW_018128040.1, forward strand.
GCGGTGCTGCCATGGTGATATCCACTGGCGAAATCTGACACTGACCTAAAAAATCTGAGCCTATGCCATTAACACTTTGTGTCTCTGATATAAATCTATCTTTGGATTCAAGTGTCACCTTTAATAAGATGATACAATTTTTGCAATGTAAAATTCAGTGATTATAAATACTGGATGTGTCTGCATACACTAATAAGCTGCACTGTAGGTTGACTTTGTGTGGTTTGTGATCACATTGCATCATGTCCAGAAAGACTGTGTTGCATGTCTACATTCCCCAGTAAATGGTGTTTTGTCCCTGGGAGGAGAGATAAAGCATTACCTCACTCTGTGCCTCTTGCTCTGCTCCTTCTGATAAGACAAGGGAGGTTAGATTGGCAGTGTCAGTAGAGCATCTCTAGTTGAGCAGCCCATCTAAAATGGGCATCTCATTTCTCCATAGCTTATCTTTTGGATAAAGCATTTAGCTCTCGCTGTCCTCCGGCTCACATACTAATGATTTATTTACTGTGATCGTCTTTCTCTGAAATGAGGCTGAACTATTTTTAAAGCGGTTTGTTGTTTTCCCACGTCTCTTGTGCACACAAAGTTGCTCATTCTTTTCAAACTACACACATGCCTGACCCCGCTAGTTGATGCGTCTCGGACACCTCCTCCAGTCTTTTTTAAATGGATATAAAATGGAGGCATTCAGTAAAGTGTCATTTAATTTCATGGACATTTGACAGATTAAATTGTGGCTTTGTAGTAAACTCTTTTGTCTGCTCTGGCATGTCTGAGTCTCCCCGGATATAATAAGATGGCTGGCTGTTTTAGCTGGATTCAGTCCAGGCCAATCGGTCATTCACATATAGTATTCAAAACGGCTGAATCTTGGTGTGTACATCCTTGTCTTGCCCAGCCTCTGGCTCTGTGTTCACTGTTCCTGAATCCTGGCATCACATCTGTGGCCACAGCTCAGCTCCTAGTTGAATTACAGCAGTGCAAATCAGATATGAAAAAAGTAAACTCAGAGCTTCTTTGTTTAATAATCAGAATATGATTTTGATACAGAGGCTCTCAATGCGCTTGTAAGGCAAAAGGAAATAAAAAATTAAAATGTGTGCATTCAAAATAAGTGCAATCAAGTAGGAAAAAGTATAGGAGAAAAAGAGACATATATACATACACCACATTGTGGTAGAAGAGCTTTTAGTTTGAAGGAAAGCCTTAACCTCTAGAGTCCTGAGCTTTGGAAACCCAAGCTGTGCGGTCCTCATATGAGGACGCAGGGACTCTAGAGGTTAAGGGAACCTAAACTTTTTTTGTTTTAAAATTAAAGCCATTGACAGTTGACCCTTGAAATTGCTATTTGCAGTGCAATTCAACTGCAAATGTTTTCACAGTGTAGGCATGTAGCATTCTGGGCTGAGCCATCTGGCCATGGTGCTGACTATGTGTGTTTTTGGCCACTGTGGATAATTGCAGACTCTGTGGTCTGTGTATTAAAAGATTCTGAAGGAACCTATTCCTGCTTGAAATTAGTGCTTCTTCTGTGTTTACTCAGCACTGTTCCACCATGAGAAAAATACCAACACTGCAAAAGAAAAAGTGACATATAAATTGCTTTAATATGTAGCTACACTTCAGTACGTGCCTAAAATTGTTTATCATTTTAAGTATCAAGAAAAATAGCTCAAAAATTGAAACCCTCACTGAATGGCTTCACATTAAAGCAGAGCAGTGACCCACAGCTAGATTAAATTTGCAGAGGAAGCACTTAGTGTCTTGTATGTCTTCGACTATACAGTCGCAAGAAAAAGTCATGGCACTGTTTGCAGTTTTCTGGTTTTCTGTATAAATTGGTCATGAAATGTGATCTGATCTTCACCAAAGTCACAAATATCAAAAAACAATATTTCTCAGCTGATACAACACAAAGTCATGATCTTTCATGTCTTTATTGACATCTCTTTTTGAGAGGCATTGCATTATTGAGATCTCTCTTTTTTTGTGAGGCATGGTTCACATCAGCTGATGCTGCCTTGAGATCACATCACATTTCATGACCAATTTATGCAGAAAACTAGGAAATTGCGAGCACTGCCATTACCTTTTCTTGCAACTGTAGATCTACATTTCTTTTATGTTATCAGGAACATTAAATCTCAAAATATAGTAGGTTAAATTGTGCCGGTTCTGTCCAGAGTAGCATCTGTGCTCAGGTTTAGCAGCAAACCAGCAATGTAAAAATCCTCTGAGTCATATTTTTGTCTGGTTACTTGCAGAACAGAACAGAATTTTTTGACTGATGACTGATGGTCACAATTCAGCACCCACATCGCTGTGTTTCAGCACATAATACCCTGATTGATCTGTGTGGACGAGCTTTTAGAGCCAATCGGTCGGACATTTGTCTGATGCGCAGCGGTGAGCTATAATGTAATGAGTGGGCAAGTCTGTGCCTCTTTAGTGCTCTGATTAAACAATAGGTGCTTGCTAAAAGCTCCGCTTGCCACTTCACATGTAGACAGAGATTTCCCACTGTCCAGAGATCGGCTGGAACCTGATTTACTAAGACATCATGCATCAAGCTGTATACTTCATTAATAATCAGATAAATCAACTGTTTTATATTTGAAAATTGGATCATTCTCTAAAGCTTATTAGTTTGTTACATTATTTGAAGCTGCATTTTGCCATTTATCTCCTTGTAAACGCTGCGAAGAACTGGACTCCCCACTCAGTAAATCCCAGTTTAACCCCTGAGTACAGAACATATATTGTTCTTGAGGGAGTCATCAAGTCACTGTCACCTGCTGTCATTATTACAATATGAAATGAGCTAGTTAGCAGTAAATCTGTGTATTTTAACCCCTTGATAGCAATGATAACACTTTAATTGCATTTGCAGAGTTTTATATCTTACCATATGTTGTGCCTAGGTCCTTCTGTCAGGGAGAAATAAGCTCCTGTCGGGGGGGCTGCTTCTTTAATTCTTGTAGTTATGGACAGCTCAGCTCATGTATTACAAGATTTGTTAAGAAGCCAGATCTAACTGCGACATTGGGTTTTTTTTCCTCACCATCCTTTTATTGTTCTGTGTTTTGTTCTTGATGTTGTAAATTCTAAGCTTGTAAAAAAGAAAAAAGAGCAAAAGAGACAGAAGACAAATTAAATGGAAGACAGCAGTGATTCTCAGCTAGAATGTCTTAGAATGAATGAACAAAACTGAGAATTAGCAGGTGGGTAATATATCACAGAGCTACACAGAGTCTAATCAAGATCCCAGCTGGAGGCGTATCCGTGCTCTGACCCTGTGAAATGACTTTGTCCTCTGCCTCATCATCAGGGAGGTTGGAAGATCAAAAAGGAAGTCATTTTTGACTCTTTCGGAACAATACTGTGGCTGTAATGAGCTTTGTTCTGATAACATTCACACAGCACATCCCAGAGACGGCTGTGAAACTGTGCGCCTCCTAATCAGATTTCTGCACGGTAATCAGGAGACGATCTTAATGACCTGTGCTAAATGCCAAATGCTCATTCTGTTACATCTATTCACTGCCTGATCACAGCGCTTCAATCCCAGAAGTTAACGAAACAAATTCAATTCATTCACTAATTATTACTTTTTTGTCTGGAATGAAGCAAAACCAAAAGGTTTCAATTTGGACTTTTCCTTCTCATGGATCAGCTGATGATGAGGTGCAGTTTTGGAGTTGTAGTGGTTTTCATTTGCGAAGGCTTGGTGTGTTTGACATCTAGACAACACTATAGGGAACCCATCTGTTCTCTGACACTCAAAACTGATTGAAAGTATTAATGAAGGGCACTGAATAATTCATGTACATCGATAACATCATAACTCATTTGGATTGCCTGCGGCCAGTGACTGTCAAGGTAGAGTTAGTTTTAAACAGGACTTTCTATTTATCCTAAGGTTTCACTTCAATCATTTTTAATTGGAAAAGTCTGCATCCTGCAGCCCTGTATGCTGTACAGCAGGGGAGAGGATTTCCAATGTTTTTCTCAGAAACTGAGTGGAAGTCAGGAGCCCTCTGTTGTGTTTAACAGAAGAGGGTTTGCACTGTATATTCACTGTGTTCTCATAGTTTCTCTCAGGTGTGAACATCTCAAAACTCGTACATGCTGTGAACTTGTATAGAAGACCCAGTCACCGATGGAGTACGGAAATTGGATAACTTTACATTCACTGAAAATCTGTTTATTGGGAGCCCAGAAATCAAAATCTCTACGAATCTCCTTCTTCGGGTCTGTGTAGGTGTGTTCTCATGAGATTTGATTGACAGAGCTGGTGACAGAAGCAAGCCACCCACAGGTGTCAACAGATTGTGATACAAAATGTTGCTAAACTGGAATCTGAAGTATATCACCTTTTTACAACTGTAAAATTATGACTTTATACTATAACTACAATATAACCAAGACCAAAATACAATTACATAAATCCCTAATTTGAAAATGCCAAAACTCTTGTTTAGAGAACACTGCAGAAAACGCTGTGTTATTGATGGAGCCCATTGCTCACAATAAGAGGCTGATTTACAAAATGTTTCCAAGGCCTTTAAACATTAAAGTGCAAATGAGACGTCTGGGGAAAAGCACAAAAGCCAGACATTTTTTCACCTTATCCTTAAGTGGCAATTTCACTCTGCACACACTCTAATGCTCTACATAATGAGTTGTATTTCCTCCTATGTGTGATTGTGGCTCTGCAGGTACAGAGCAGTGAAGTTTTTACTCCAGAATTTGCTTGTTGACACTTTGTGCTATGTGGAAAAGAAATCCAGTTTGCTGTCCTCAGTATTTCTAATCGTTTGACATAAACGTCATTGCTGTTTGTGTTGCTGTAAGACACTCTTATAGATTATGGTCCCTTAGATTCCCTCTGAGATTGGTTAGTGAGTAAATACCTGGATGTAATTACATGTCCTTCAGTTAAATAAAGACGAGACAGAAATTATTGTTTTGAACACAAGAGGGAAAGAATGACAATTATTGCTTGGCTTAATTCCAGAGCTATAAAACCCAAGTTAGAGACTTTGGTGTTTTAACTCACTCAGCTTCAGCAGTCACATCAAGGCCATAACCAAATCAGCAGTTTATCATCTCAAATAAACAACAAGCATTAGAGGTCTCATCCAGTTTTAGATAAATTCATACATACTGGATTACTGTAACTTTTGTCTGGTTGTTTCAGAAAGACTTGTAGAAAACCTCAGCTCATTCAGAACGCTGCTACCAGAGTTTTACCAAGAACCAGGAGAACTGAGCACATCACTCCTGTTGTTAAATCCTTACACAGGCTGCCATTCACCTATGGAACAGACCTTAAAGTGCTACTGCTAGTTTACAAATCACTCAGTGGTGTGGGGCCAGAATTCATTTCTCATCTCCTTAAAGAATCCAAACCCAGCAGGGCTCTGAGATCTCGAGGAAGCGGTCAGCTGGTAGAACCTTGGGTCAGAACCGAACAGGGTGATGCTGCATTCAGCTACTACGCTGCACCAAGATGGACCCAACACTATGATGACCTTAAATGTGCCCCAACTCTTGATATTCTCAAAACAGAAGGCTGTTTTCCTGTCTTTGATTGATTTTGTTCCCTGTAGCACTTGGTGCAACTTACAACTTATTCTGTAAATGGTAAATGGACTGTAATAGTCACGTTTCTGCTGTTCTTTGTGTGCTATATGTGCTATCTAAATAGTACTGACTTACCTTCTCACTTGAATTTTAAAACAATTTAAATGAATTTTAGTTTGTGGTGCTTACTGTTATAAGTCTAAAACAATTGTTACCAAAGGTCCATTGGGTTTATGCTTCTCTCTTGACTGTGGAGTATTTCTAGCAACAGTATTGTTAATTAAAAAAAAGCACAGTTCATGGTGTTACAAACAACAGCTCTTTCTTTTTACTGTAAGTATTCAGCTGATTTGTTTTAATGTTCCTGCTTGATGTATAAATTGTTTCTTTAAAGCCCTTCTTTTTATGCCTCTGCGCAGGCTTTCGGGTCGCCCGGCTGGCCCATTCTCCTGAATGTGGTGTCTCAGGAACGCCTCGAGGGAACTTGTTCAAATTTTGCACAAACGTGCACTTGGATTTCAAGCATGAACTGGTTAAATTTTGATGGTCAAAGGTCAAGTTCACAGTGACCTCCCAGCAGTCCCATTCCCAGGAATTTGACTGGTTGGCGGAGGGATACGACCGTGAAGCGGTGACTCTAGTTCTCACTACTTTCCTTTTGTAGACTTTCTCTTTCACTCTTCTCTCTTCCCAGACATGGAACTCGATGTGCAGGAGAAGTTGCTGCTGCAGCCAACAACGGTGTGTGTGGTGTAGGTGTGGCCTATAATGCTAAAATTGGAGGTGAGTCAAGCATAACATCAGAATTTGTATTTAAAACTAGTTTCAAAATAAAGAGAATAGTAACTGAGGTGAGCTTAATATTATTTTAATTACCGGTAGATAGGATATGTATATACCAGCTGATGGACTCCCTGTTGTTCAGATGCATGGGTGAGAGTGTGCTGTAAGGTGCACATTGAATTGCCATTGATCTGTTGCTACTGAGTAGGACAGCTTTTGGTCATTTCCTGCAGGTTTTCCTCTGAAAATGTGTGCATGACTTTAGGACTGTATCTTGCGTGACATAAAAATATACCGTAAAGAACCAAACAAGTGTTAAATTACTCATCTTCAAGAAATGATTGAGATCATGTCCCTCAGAAATGTGAAGAATTCATATTTATTCACAGAGTGAATCTGATCTTCTTTTAAAACAGCACACATTATCACTCTTCCCACCTTCATTTGGCACCATCTTTCTTCCACTTATTAGATAAAAGGCAAGTAAAATTTTGTGTGGTATTTTTTTTTTCTTTTTTTTTTTGGAGTTCTTTGTGATGAGGGAACCTAAATTTAGTGTGGGTTGATGCCAAGAAAACTGGCTTCACAACTGAGTGGACATCTTGTTAGCGGTGTGTAAATCATCTGGTCAGAATAACAATTTTAGGGCTGGCTCTTGTTTAAATACTAATCAAGCTGTCAGCAAGTGCAGTTATGCATTAAGAGGACGCATGGAGAGAATCATTTAAATAAAACCTGTGATCACAAAGTCTGAAATGTTTTTTTTTTTTTCTCTCCTGAAAATATTTGCATTTGATAAAGTATTCCGAAGAGGCTTTTAGTAACTTTTGTCACCAAACAATCCGTCAATGACACGACAGCAGCCAACAAGACCCAGCAGAGCCTGTGGAGCACAGTGCAGTGCCGTTCACAGATGTTACTCATAATTCTTAGACTTTGTCTTCATTACCATTCTTCTCCCGACGGAACCGCTCGTTGGCCCTGTTGTCATGAATTACCCCTCGGTGAATTTGTACACGTCATGGGGTCAGTGGATTGTTTATAAACAGCTGTGATTTGCTCCCTGGTACCCATGGTGAGTGTGTGTGTGTGCATATGTGAACACAAGCAGGCGTGTTTGCAGAGATGTCTAGGTGTGTGTATCCATACTGAACAATGATTAGTGATGTGCCTAAAACTCTTAACTGATCCTGCTCAGTTCGTTCTGTGCTTCCTGCCACCTACTGTACCTGTTTTCAGGTTTCACACACGCACAAACACACACACACACACGCACTCACAGCTGCGTTACTCCCTGCTACTTCAGACTTGCTGGAGCTGCAGGGAACTTGCACAGCAGTGACTTAATAAGGAACCAGCGAGCTGCAGGAAGTTGATGAGAACTGTTACGACAGTGATTATGATTATTGCTGCAAATACAGCCCACGCATAATGATCACCAAGCAAACATTGTGCTCTACGTTGCCTGTTTACCTCGGTGAAGTCTTTTCAGGCTACTAAGTATTCAGACTTGTGTTAACCAGAATCCCCACACCAGCAGACTAATTACTGCTTTGGCCGCTTCTCGCTGGCATCTGTTTGTGCCTCCGGGTTGTTTAGAATGGATTATTGATGTCTTAATGTGGACGTCGTCAGTTGTAGTATTGCATCTGAGGTTTGGGGGGGTGGGGGTGGTCCTCTCGTAGTAATGGACCTTATTTGGGGGTGGTTCATTAAGGCTCAGAGGAGTGATCTGAGGCTGCTCACTTCAAAGGCTCAGACAGGTATGATGAAAGGTGACATTTGGAGCTACCCTGTGGACACACCACTGTATACTCTCAGCTCATTTAAATCTCTGTGTGTGCCTTTTTCTTTTCTGCAGTCTGTTAGATTTGTCTGCCTGCCCTATATGTGTTTTGGAGGGGTCAGGAAATGGCCTTTGTTGGTTTAACAATCAGCTGGGTTTTTGTTTATGTAATGGTGAAACTGTATTTGTATTTGTCAGAGCAGCATATGTGGGTGAAGCTTTTCACAGTTCCTCATTAAAACTAGAATTGTCTGAAGATGCTTTTTGTTTCTCCTTTCTGATTTTCTTTGTTTTGTTTTGTTTGTTTTTTTGGTGAATGAAGATGAAATCTTTTCTCTTCTAGTCATCTCATGCAGAGATGCAGAGCTAAAACACATGATGTGCACTTTCTCCCCAAATTTTCACACCCACATAGTTTCGATAATCTTGCATATTTGTTTTACAGGAGTTCGCATGTTGGATGGGGAAGTGACAGATGTGGTGGAGGCCCACTCTCTGAGCCTCAACCCTCAGCACATCCACATTTACAGTGCCAGCTGGGGACCAGAGGATGACGGCAAGTCGCTGGATGGCCCTGCCAAGCTGGCTAAGGAGGCGTTCCTCCAGGGAATCACCAAGGTCAGTCAGAGCAGAGTCTGGACTCGGATCTTTGCTGTTTCTTATTTACACCGTCACTATCAAACGTCAACAGTCTGATGATACATACAATATTTTTGCAAAGATAACTGGTTGGGATGATATTGATTTTAAGCAGTTGAAGGTAACAACTGTAGGCGCTGGTATAGGTGGACTCAAATCAGTGGGGCAACAGACTTCAGTACAACACCAGGACAATAATTTTTCTAGAGACGCTGATAATCAATGTGCAGCTGGTCCCAGGTGAGTTTTAATTTTTGAAATGCAATATAACATGTTAATGTGTGAGTTTCAGAGGTGCTGGTAGGCGGGCTGTACCTTTGGATAGAACTAGCTGTTTTCCTGTTTTCACATGCTAAGCTAAGCTAACGGGCTGGCTGCAGCTTCATATTTACAGATGTACAAACAGTGATATTGATCTTCTCACTTTGCTCTTAGCACGAAGGCAAATAAGCATATTTCCCAAACTGTTCAACTGCTCATTTGAAGCTAAATATGGAGTCGTTTCTCTCATTTCAAAAAGAGAATGATAGAGTTTGTTGCTCAGCAACATTAAGCCTTCCTGTTACCTGATACAAGTTCAGAAAAGGTCTGCACATTTTTCTATATTCTGTGTTAATATTTAATAGAGCATTTCTCTCTGATGACTGACTGTAGAAAACGACAAACTCAAGGTGAGTTTAATTGCCCAGTGATTAGTGCTGCACAGCTGGATACAATAAAGACTTTAAAGAGTGCTAATTATTAATATTATCTAATGTCATCATTTCTCATGTGTTGGCGTTGCTGCATCAAAAGAAGTCAGTGAAACATCTGTATGATAACTGATCAGCAGCAGCAGTCACTGATGTAGATCAACACTGAGACTCAAAGGCTACAATAATCAGCTTATAAATGAATGGAACTGCACATTTTCTGTGGGAATGTTCCATATATCACATTCTGAAATGGGAAGTGCTCTGCATGTCACAATGTGTTAGCGAGGAAAGAGCTCCTGACAGCAGCACAGTGGGCCCTTTTTGGTTCAGCGGGTGTTCACCTGGCAGCAAGATAACCCTTGGCATTAAAGTGTTATTGTCTGGCCTCTGTAGCCTGCAGCAAAGGCTGCATCAGGTCATAAATTTGATATGATTCTGTCAGCATCATACTGTAGATAGAGTAGAAGCATATATATCCCAGCTTATGAGCAGAGGCCATTTGTGGGATGGAGATTTAGGAATCCATTAAGAAAATTAAATCCTTTTAAAAACACTGAAAAGGCATATTTACAGTCTGTGTTCAGGTCCAATTGAGGTCTCTTTGTACACTAATGATCTTAATTTTTCAGATTAACCACACCAGGGAAAACAGTATTGCAGCAGCAGTGATAAGGAGGCAGAGACTGTGACAAATGACGGGACTTTTGTTTTTGAAAGATTCCAGCGAGCAGAACAGACACAAGCTTTAACAAAAGGAGTAGCAAAACACCGCTGTAGTTAGCAAACACTCAAAATTGGAAACTCATGTTTCTCATGTTCCTTTTTGTGTTGTTTTGTGCATCTGTGGGTGAAATAATGCACATCTGTTTTCTCCACCTTATTAAATTTTTTCTTGCTGTCAACCGTTTTATTATTCCAGCTTTCTGTGTGTGGGATGTAAGTGAGGTCCCTCCTCTTTATTTTATCTCTATCTTTAACCAGATGTAACCCTTCGCTCCTTATTTTGTTCATCAATATGAATATGTTTTCCACCTACTTCAGTAGGTAGGTAGAGAAATCTTAGTTTTATTCTGAACTTCACAATGTCTGCGTTGCCGCTTTCACACATTAACTTTTGAATGACAGGGTGTGATGAATGTTGAGTGGAAATTTGAGTTATGTGTAAATTCTAATAATAATAATACCTTGATTTATTTGTCACTTTTCATAAAACGCTCAAAAACTGCTTCACAGAAGAGCAGATCAAAGACAGCAAGATAAGGTCTAACAAAGAAAAAATAATGAATTCTACATTTATAGTTTACAAGAAGAAATGCATAATAAAATGACAGCAAATGAAAAACTAATTAAAGCCCTAAAAAAATACTTTAACAAAAGACGGCTGAGGTTGCTCTGTATTCAGACGCTGTTTCAGAGCTGTGGAGCCCTGACAGCAGATGCAGTGTTACCCTCTGTCTCTGTCTCCAGCCTGACCCCAGGGACAGTCAGCATCCACTGGTCAGCAGACCCCAGGCTACAGTATGCAACATACTGAGAGAAAGAAGCTCAGCAGTAGTGGAAGAAGAAGGAAGCAACCCCTGCTTTAAAAAATAAGCAGCAAAACTTGAAAATCAATTCTAAAGGCCAGAGGGGACCAGACCAAAATTGAAAAAATAAATGTGCACAAAAATTTCTGCATCTTTTGAGCACAATGGAAGCTGTGTTTTGTACAAGCTGAAGGCGCTCCATCGATTTCTGGGGCATTTCAGTAAATAAAGAGTTACAGTAATCTACTCAGCTTGAGATAAAATAAAATGGGTTGCGTGTCTTGTATCGAATCTGAGCAACGTTTGCCACTTTGCTAAAAATGTTAAGTGTAAGTTTAATCTGAGTCATAAACCACTCTGGGATTTCTCACCTCCTGTTGGCAGTCCAGACTAAAGGAGCCAAATGTGTGCCCCATTTGGTGTGTGTGTGTGTGTGTGTGTGTGTATTTTAGGAGCATACACTCTCACTAGCAGACGCTGCATTGTCATTTGATAGGCCGCTGAATCATATTCAGCATGAGCAGATCTGGTAATTACATTTCTTTTGTTTGTTATCTGATGTTCTGCTGTAATAAGTTGCCTGACATTAAGATGTATTATTAAGAGTTGTGTCTACAGTAGCTCAGTGCTTCTAGAAGACAGCTAATAAGTGACAAGGTGCTTAAGCAGTGCGACAAACGTCTTTGTCAAACCATTTTTCACATTTCAGACAGCTGTTGTTAATCTTTCTCTCTTTTTTCTTTTTTTTTAATCTCTGAACGTGTGTGGATTACAACTATATGAACGTACATACGGTAAAGCAGCTTTAGAAACTATTCAGACCCCTTCTCTTTTTGAACACTTTGTTTCACAGATTTAATTTTAAATGGATTCATTTGGCATTATCCCCATCAGTCTGCAATCAGCAACCTATAGTGACAAAGTGGAAACATTTTTAGAAATTTATTTCAAAAACTTAAATCTCTCATTTACCCAAGTACAAGTATTAAGAGTGTTCCCAGGAGTGTAGTTGTTAGGATGAAATTTACATCTCACTCTAACTGAAAATGTTAAAAAGGACCAGGACTCGAGAGTTCCCATTTCAGGCAGGAAGCTTGAGTGAGATTAACATTAATATAGACAAATACATGAAACATAACCATTCATTCTCACACCCTTCCTGTCTCCTATCTCCCTATTCCCTCCTGTCTTCCTACCTCTTTCCTATCTCCCTTCTTTCCTACACTCTACAGGTGGTACTTGGCATCCACATGCTGAATTTAGACTATTCTAATTACCTTACACAGTGATTCTAAAATCGTATAGCTCCTTATACAGAGGCTGCAATCCAGATATTGTGGCTACATGGATCATTACATACTGCAGGAGAAAGTTCATGCTTAAAATATTTATACACTGTGTTGTACATAAGTGTCTCAGATGTCTCATCTATTCTTGGCATATGACCACCAGTTGTTGCCTGGATCGCAGAATGAATGTTTCAACCTAACAACAGCTGAGGGATGGATGAATGCAACAAATGACAGATGTTTTCACTTTGGGTTTTTGAGAAATGATTGATGGACAAGACTAAAACATTAAATCTACAACACAGTAAAGTGTGCAAAAAGTGAAAGGATCTGAATACTTTTTGTTTCTCTACCACAGGGACGCAACGGACTGGGCTCCATCTTTGTGTGGGCCTCGGGGAACGGTGGCCGGGAGCTGGACAGCTGTAACTGTGATGGCTACACCAACAGCATTTACACCCTGTCCATCAGCAGCACCACGCAGTCCGGCAACGTGCCGTGGTACAGCGAGCCCTGCTCTTCCACCCTCGCTACCACCTTCAGCTCTGGAAACCCCGGGGAGAAACAAATAGTGGGTCTACACTCACACACACTTCAAGCATCTTGGATTTTGTGTAGGATTGTTTTTATACTTCAAATCGTTAGCTCATTGTAAATGTCACCACTGCAAAAATAACCCTACATCTCTTTGCACTGGCTCTACCAGTCGGCTAAAAGCTGATACTGGTGCATCCACAATGAACCCTTTTTGAGTGTAATCTCTCTCAAATCAAAAATAGGCATCAAACTGTCAAAGTCTGAGTGACTGATGTGTAACATGCAGTGAGCAAAGCTGACAAATATTAAGAGATGCCACATGCTTCCTTCAAGCTGCTTGTCAGCTGAAGAAAAGACTTGCCTCAGGGACACAGAATAACATAAATAACCATAAATCTGTCGTTCCCCCCAGAATACACCAGAGGCATCCTGCAGGCAAGCAAACACAGCTCATCAAATGGGTGAAATTGAAGTCATTTTAAAATACAACAGTGGCTTTGTATTATGGCTTTTAACAGTTGTTGTATTAGTGAGATCAAGCTGTTTTCTTTTGTCCAAAACCAGTTTTTATGTTTGTCAAGGGTTGTGTTTAGTGTTTGGTAGATTTGTGTCTAGGCTGTCAGGTTACAAGCAGAGCAGGCTTTTACACTGATCCATTGTGGACTAACAGGTAGCTCATTTACTGGACAGATTTGGTCACTTGTCATCTCTTAGGGTCTCAGATTTGGCCATCAAAAGCCTTTGTTGGAAATAAACTTCTATTCTCACACAGAGAAAGAACTAAATGGAGCTGTTTGCAGAAATAAACACATTATCACAGTGTGGCAAAAAAAATGACAAAGTTCACTGATTGCCTCTCAAGGCACTGTGCTTGACACAGTGTTGGTATCGTCTCAAGGTTTCAGTTAAATTATCAAAATGTGCCATTACAGGACTGTGTACTACTGTGTTACAGCTTATTTTAAAATATATTCTGTGTAGGACTGCAGCCAGCTATTATTTTCATTACTGATTAATCTGTGGATTATTGTTTCACTTAATCAATTGATCACTTCATCTTAACATAAATAATATAGCAAAGATGCCAGTCAGGTTGTTTGTTTGACTGAACAGCCAAAAGCTCAAACATATTCAGCTTAGTATAATATAAAAGTAGAAACCTCTCACACTGGGGAAGCTGGAACCTGCAAATATTAGGACTTTTTTGATAAATAACTCGACAGATAACTTGAATTTAAAAATATTAAAATCAATGCAAATCAATACATGAAAATTCAGTGTTTCTGTGTGGTTTTGTCTGACTCTGAGATCTAACAGTTGACCAGAGCAGCTGCCCGTCCTCCCTTTGTTTACTCTGCTAACATCTTTCTGCGGATAATGATCTTCAGTGCCACAATCTGTCAGGCCAAGAATCGCAGACCTAGAATTTGTCCCTAACCTTCACAGCTCGCCTTGCCCTCTGGCATCTTTATCATTTTTGATGTGTCCTCCTCATGACCCAGACAGGCCTCATTAACTTTCTGGCACTGACAGAGACGGAGAGCAGAGGTGTACCCAGAGTGCTAACACACTTTGTCTTTTCACCACCCGACAGGGCTGGGCTGATTTGGCTGACATTCACAGTCCTGGCTGTGACCCTTTGGCAGCAATTTACAGATCTGAGACTGAACCTACCTGCTGCCACCCCCCTCTGCCCCAAAAAATCTTCCCTGGCCCTCCCCTGTTTAACAATCAACTTCTCTCACTGTGAAACCTCACTCATACTGAAGTGGGAAACAAAACATGTCACATTAAGTGTCTGTGTATCTGTGCACAACTCTCTTGTCTCCTGTTTCCAAGGTGACCACCGACCTGAGGCAAAAATGCACAGACTCTCACACGGGGACATCTGCTTCGGCCCCGCTGGCGGCTGGGATCATCGCACTGGCTCTGGAGGCCAAGTGAGTGAGAGCAGCACACCTTCTTCCTACAACCACCGCAGCTATTTTTGTACTTAGAAAATCATAAAAGTAAACAGTTTTTAAATTTAATTTTACTGCAAATTCAATTTACCTAAATTCCCTCTGAGAAATTCTTTTTTCAGCAAATTAAGCTTTTGAGAATCAGTTAATTAGTGAGACAAATCAGCAGCTGGAGCCCACACAGACATCTGAGTACCTATACGGCTGGTAGTGAAGATTTTCAACTCAACAGTGTCTCTCTTTGTCTCTCTCTCTCTCTCTCTCTGGATTCCAGGTATCAGACTCTCAGGTCTTTGTCAGCAGCTCTAATGTGTTCTCCATTATGGTTTTATCTTTAGTCATATCTCATGTGTGTTAGGTCCTTTTATCAGTCAGCAGTCCTCTCCTCTGCACAATTCTCCTCATTTTCATGTTAGCAGTTAGCTGGCAGGTGTCAGTTCAAATCTACTATCTCACAGTTTCAGTCCAGGTACACATCTTTGGTGTCCCAGGTTTATCTTGACACTCTGGTACCGTTACAGAAGGGCAGTGACTGACAGAACTGAGGTTTAACCTATGTACACTACGTATGAGCCACCACCCCCCACCCCCGGTCCGCACCCGTCCTGACAGATGCTAGTAATAACACGGTAGCTAGTTTATCAGATTGGGAGATGGACTCATTCAAGTGTTATGGCTATATGCTGTTTCATTATTTTCTCCCATTTGCTCATTGCTGAGGTGACATTGAGTGGATGTTGGGAAGGATCTTGTTCATTAATAACACATGAGAGGATGTGAGATGTTGAATGTTGATGCGGAGAGTGGCAGAGGTGATGCGCCACAGTGCAGTTCCGTGGTTCTGTTTGTGTTGCACCCAGTATGCAGTGTGATTCATGGTTTGATTATCTTAACCCACAGAGCTGTTTTGTTCTTATTGGTGACTCTGAGGCTTTTCCAATGAATTCCTCTCTGCCGTGCCTCTTAAAATCCATATTTTAAAAAACTTTTTTTTAATCAGTGCTTTTTCTGTGCAGTAACTGACCCCATCTCCCAGGCCTCATTAGAAGCCGTCATTACAGAGAGGTGTAGACACAGTCCTCCCTGGAATTATATCCACTGTTTTACTGTGTTCCCTGACCTTTCAGCACAGTAGGCTGTAGTGTACCTTTAATACTGGTATTTTATACTGTGTGAAAACCATAAAGGGAGCACATACCTTTGTTGTGGTTGACTGACATATCCCTCAGTGCTTCCTTTACATCATAGTATATGTACATATGGCTATACACACTGTATATGCTCATCTGTATCACATCACAGTTTCCTGACCTCTTTCATAGCTCCTCACGTTTCCTCTGCTGTAGTGTCATACAGTTGAAGTCAGCAAAACCTGTCTTATCTCATAACCTGCATAATGCAGAAAATATCTCCAACTGTTAAATGACAGAAAGTCAATACGGTTACTCTGCTTGCCTTCCTGTGTCTGTGCAGTATGAACCTGACCTGGAGGGACATGCAGCACCTGGTGGTCAGAACGGCCCAGCCCGGACACCTCGGCGCCGGAGACTGGAAGACCAATGGAGTGGGACGCAGAGGTGAAGACTGGCCAGTACAAATCAAACATATACAGTATTATATGGTGTTGTATTTGTGCCTCAGTCCTGATTAATTCCATTTTAGAAAGCAGAAATTGATTCTGTGCCCAGTAAATGTATTTGCCCGTTTGCCATTATACACATAAACACACATTAATAACCTCTGTCACTCAGTTTCCAACTCTCTGCTCTGCTGCTTCTCCCAAAGCTTTGGGTACTTTTCCTACACAGCACTCACTCACCCTGAAAGAACTTTACAGTATGCCACAATTTCAGCCAGTCGAAACATCGGGGCAGTATTGGTCATTTGTGATTAGGCTGTTTTGTTTCCAACCTGATTGCTAATAGGATTATCAGTGAATAGAGAAGTAGGGAACCATCGGGAGAAAGATAGGTAGACCCACCATACCCATATGTACCCTGTACTGTAAGTAGTTTACAGTTTTGGTTACATACCTACTGTACCTTTATGAAATCCTGCATACTGTAGTTATCATAGTGGGGAACTTGCCAACCTCTGCCAGATAAGCAGTAGGTAATTAAGCTGACTGACTTGATAATTGCCAGCTACATAGCCATGGCACTATAATCATTACAATCCAACTGAAATTTAAATGCATTTCTGCAACAGCATACATACCTGTTGGGGAAATCACATGTCCTGTGTTAGAGTCCAAAAGGGAGAAACCTACTGTATATTTGATATATTTTGCTTTCATGATAGCGCCCTCTAGTTTTGCATGAGTTTGTCACAGCATCGTTACGCTTCCCTATACGTACATAGATGAGAACTTCACATTACATTGCTGTAATATTTTCTCCTCCATCTTAAGTCTATTGAAAGAGCAGCCAACCCTTCAGTGGGGAGAAGCACACTGCTAACATGTTAGCTAGATGGCTGATTCGCTGCTGAGCCGCGGCACTTTAGACAGCATGCAAATGTACCTGCCTGTTTAGATGCTGTCCTGACAGCACACTGTCTGCCCATGACTTGTAAGCTACAGCACAAGTTTGTTTACCTCATCCCTCTCCTTCTTCATCTTGTGGCTCAGCCTGCCAGCTGCTGTCAGTCAGACACAGACACCGACACACCCTCTAGCCGGCTGAGTTGAAAAGGAGCATTTCTGATGAATACCCTAATACCCGTTTTTCTTCTTTTATAATATTTAAAGATGATTGACAATAAATATAAACAAAACATTATTTCTGACAACTTAATGCAGTTTCAGTTTAATGTCATTTCTGATCTTTAACAGGCTCACACTTTAAGTCACTATTTCTGAATTACATGTATCATGGCACATTCAGGAATGAGGCACATATACTGTATAATGCCATAGTTTTACTGTGTAGAGCCCTGATTGATCCTAATTGCTTTTTCTGCAGTGGTATCTGTGTCACCAACCTTCAACCTGTCTGTCTTTATCCATCCATCACAGTGAGCCATTCATACGGTTACGGGCTCTTGGATGCCGGTGCTATGGTAGCTCTGGCACAAAACTGGACCACAGTGGGGCCACAGCACCAGTGTGTTCACACCATGCTCACTGAACCAAGGTTAGAGGTGTGGATTGGAACTGTGTGTGTGCTCATCTGTAAGCTGCAGTTAGTTTTTGCCTCATAATGAGCACTTACTGTTCAAGAATGTTGCTCCGCCTGATAGATGTCACTGCATTCTCCTTGGAGCAGAGACGGTTGCGTAAATTTGCAGCACAGTTCTATTGTCTGTGTCCATTTCTGCAGCCACGCAACATTAACCACTTTCCCCTTTACTTGTCAAACCTGCAGAGATATCGGGAACAAGCTGCTTTTCAGCAAGAGCGTGGATGCCTGCTGGGGGCGACCAGAGTATGTCAGCTCTCTGGAACACGTACAGGCTCGCCTCACTCTCTCCCACAACCAGAGAGGGAAATTGGCCATTCATCTCATCAGCCCACTGGGTACACGCTCCACCCTGCTGTTCCCCAGGTACACAGGAAAACACACCACTATACACACCAACAGCCAGGCCATTATATAAGTCTCTCATTGTCTGTGTCTCTTTCACACTCACAGACACACATAATGTGTTTATAAATACTCCCACAACTATATTCTGTGAGAAAAACACTTCCTGCATACAACAGAGAATAAATACAATCACATCACACAATCACAATCTTTCTTTCTTTCAGGCCCAATGACTTCTCCTCAGAGGGGTTCAACGACTGGGCCTTCATGACCACCCACTCATGGGACGAGGATCCTCAAGGGGAATGGACCCTGGAGATAGAAAACGTAGCAGCTAATGGACGTGACTATGGTAAACCCCGTTCATCATCATTCATTGTCCAGTCTGGCCACATCAAACCTGCATTCATGCCAGTATTCACTGCCCCCTCATCAGCTCTACACTTCTCCTTTTTTCTGTCAATTTCCTTATTTAAACACAGTTTGTACCAGTTTCGGTACCAGGGGAGCAGCACTCTTAACAGCTTAACAACTGCTAGGCAAGAAAGCGGCAGACAACCTACTGATTATCAAAACCTACGAGATTTTTTTTTTCCCAGCCATCAGGCTGCATAATCTTTCAAAAGGTAAATGGCAGCATATTGTCAGGAATAGTTAACTCATTGGGTCCTAGAGTTTTTCTGTGGCTTTATTTACTCAGACCAGCAGGAGAAACGAGCTGGGAGCACATCTCTTCCTCCAGTGGTGTTGATCCTCCTCCAGTGTTGTCTTTTTTTTTTTTGTCCGCTCCAATCACTTGTTTTCTCTCCTCCCACCTGTATATCCTCTTCTCAGCCAGTTCACACTGTTCCCTCACTGAGAAGTGCAAAATTGATTTCTCTCCCACATTTGAATACTCCCCTACTCTCACCCCCCGCAGGCACACTGGGTCAGTTCACCCTCATCCTGTGGGGCACTGGACCCAGCATAATAAACCCCTCATCATCCGACTTCCCTCGGCCATCCAACAATAGCTGCAAGACCTTTGACGCTCAGCAGATCTGTATCGGTGAGATCATCACACAAACTGAACAAGAGCCACTCATGTTGAATGGGTTCATTTGTATTAGCGCTGTCATTGTTACAAAACAGGCTTTAGGTCAGACTGTGTCGGGTGTTTCAACTTGTGAAAAGCGAATGTTGTGAATACAGATTGCCCATTTACAAGCCTCTCGTGCATCTGTTTACACACAATTTTGCACATTGCCATATGTCACATTAGTTTGGATCGGCGCGTGGGACGTATGGAGGAGCAGCAGGGGAGATTAAAACTGCGTCAGCGCAAGAGGTGCTACGTTGTCAACAACTGCTGAAAAGGATGACTGCCTCACTGAAAGGCAGATGAGGTCGGAAGCTTCTTTCCGCTTCCAAGCCTTCAGACACTTTCTTCTTAATCATTCCAGACATTTCAATAATTCACTTCAAATCTGCATTTCAATGGTTATTGGTGAGGCTTTCCTTTACCAGTCCTAGCTTTCCAATAACCTCCTAGAAATGAGCTGGAATGTTCCTAGAAAGGCCTTGGCAATAGGGAGGCAATTATATAGAGAAAAGGGACATAATGTTAAATTGCTATAACTACATTCACCGCTTGTGGCCTTTTAACAAATTAACTGTTTTGCCTGTGTGGTTATAAATTAATGTAACACCGTGCAGACAGGCATACAGTTCAACAACTACAAAGAATAAGGTTTCTAACAAATAAATGGATATTTACATGGGTTTACTGGGCCCTACTTTTTTCAGTCATGAAGATTTTAGCAGTTCTTTCAAGGAAATCTTTTGGACATCTGCTTATAGAACGCACTCTTATGATAATCAATAATCTGCATCTTTCAAACATTTTCCAAACATTTGATGGTTGCAGCTTCTTTTTCCTTACATTAAACAAATATGTTGGTGTTTCAGATTATCAGTCAACCAAAGGAAAAAGCTATTTTAAGATAGCACTTCGGGCCTTGGGAGATTGATGGCATAGTTTCACAGCTTTCTGGCCTTTAATAGACCAAACAATGACTTGATTAATGGCAGTACCTTGATAATCAGCAGATTAATCAATAATGAAAATAGTTTGTTGCAGCTCTAAAGAGTACACCGGAGTTATTTTTTCCAAGGAAACTATGAAGTAGTTTATTATTTAGAAGTGTGATATTTGTTGACACCAGTTTCACTGTTTGTTGGTTTGTATGAGACTTAACCTGCCTTGCGCTGTGATCTCCCATCCAGAGTGCAGCCCCGGCTTCTCTCTCTTCCTCCAGGGTTGTGTGAAGTTGTGTCCACCGGGTTTCACCTCAGGGCTGCAGCTCCTCAACTTGTCTCTGGAGAATTGGGTCGACTTGTCCTCAGTCCAAGCCTGCCTGCCCTGCAACCCCGCCTGCCTCACCTGCTCTGGCACCGGACCTACAGACTGCCTGTCCTGCCCACCTCACAGCCACCTGGTCCTCACCTCCTGCCTGCACCAGAACCAAGTCCAGAGAAAATCCCCTCTAGCTGGGGGACTCCAGGGTGATGAAGCCCAGCCACAGGGGGAGATCCCAGCAGCAGGTGACAATACCAAGGAAGGCGAAGAACCTCCGGGGCTCAGCATAGCTCCATCCACTCGGCTGCCTGCTGCTGTGGCCATGCTCAGCTGTGCCTTCATCCTGGTAGCCTTCGTCGGGGTCTTCCTCTTGCTGCAGATGCGCTCAGGTGGTGCTTCTTTAGGCTGGAGGACCAAACTGCCCTCTGTGTATTCAGAGACAAGGGGGGAGCGGGTGGGGTTTGGTTTTGGCTTCGGCCAAGGACCGGAGAGGAAGGCAAGGATATGCTACAAGGGGATCCCCACCGTGTGGGGGGATGAGGACATGATTGCCTACGAGTCTGAATCAGACAGCGAGGAAGTGGATGGCCACAGCGAGAGGACCGCTTTTATCAAAACACAAAGCTCTATCTAGCTGAACCTGCAGGAGAATCACACAGGCTCAGTCAAAAACAAAACGCAGGCCTTACTGTCCCATTAGCACCCCAACCAAATGCATTAGAGTCAGCCATGTTTTTCATGTATTTTACATTTTTGATTTTGTCAGGTGTATTTATTATGCCTTTGACTCTGCAACAAATTTAAGGTATTATGCAATTATTTCACTTAATTTTACTAAATAAGCCACTTTACCATATTTGTCCACTCTATTAAAGGAATATTCCAGCAATTTAACATTGTACCTCCATAAAGTTATGGGATTACAAGAGATGGATATTAAAAAGAATGGTCAAATCACAGAAACCTACATTTCCCATAATGCAGCCCAGTAGCATCGTTTCTTAGATCCCGCTGCCTGATAAATGTAGGCTTTGTGAAAAAGTCAAAATAACCTTGATGACATCATCAGGTTTGTTTTATCAGACTTGGCAAAACTAGTCCAGCATCCCACAGGACGTACAGTATACGTACATCACAGGCTGTGATAAGTGACAGAACCTAGTGTGAAATGGGTGGAGTGGCCCTTTAAGCCAGTAGCGTGCATTACTTTATCACATATGTATGATTTGTCCCCAACCCAAACACCTGGCCACCAGCACAGGCAGATTTCAAATAAATTGGCTCTTTATATTTATGTCAGACAGTGGGCCAGAGATCATGAAGTTGACGCGCTGTTTATTACTAGCAAGAATGCGTTAGATTGAAGATTTCTGCAGCCTACTGCAACGGCATAATAAAACATCCTGCAGGCAGTTTGAGAAGCAGAAAACTGTGATAGATGCTGTCTCCAATCAAACCACCGCAGCACAGACATACAGTATCTGAGATATCAGTCACAAAAATCTTATTGACTTCTACAAGAAAACACACTTTTGAGTGAAATAAAAAAAAAAAAAAACCCTTGGCCCAAAGCCGCTCGGCTGACCCTTACAACGTTTTTTTACTTGATTGATACTGGTAAGAAATATGATCATTTTCTCTTCATTTTCCCCACAGAGTACATATTGATCTCGGATCTTCTCTTTCTATTGTGAGCACCATACATTGGCAGTCAAGCTTCATGTCCAATCTATAACAGTGTAGACCTGTCGCTACACAAGCTGAATCAAAGACTCTGGATCTAAAAGCCAGAAATAACGGAACAGATCTTGTATCGCATTTTCTACGTTTGTTTTATATCCTTTCTTATTTAACTGACAGTGGATGTTGTGGAGATCAGTTTCACGATGGAATAAAAATGACTTTGGCTGTTGCATAGATTTACTGTCTTTGCTGCCAGATTTCAACATTTTTAGGGGTTTACGCATCTTAAATTCAGCCCCTTCCACACAAACGCCACACGAGAGCAGATGGTTCATCTTTTCTTTATGAACATATATCATTGTTGCCAGTTTGTTTCCTTCACTCCAGGCGTTGAGCTTTACTGTCTTCTGCCTGCTATCCAGTTAGTGTCTAGACAAAAAGCCTGAAAGAAACCTTTTTTCCTCAAGCTTCAATATGGCAGGCCCCTCAGAGATTAAATTAAAATAAATAAAAAAGGTTTGCACGCATGCAGGAAAACAATGCCAGCCTGTATCAGCTTTGTTCATTAGCAGCTTTCCCCTGTTTCACCTTTTACAGTGGCAGGATGTAACCGAGTTCATGGGTGAAGGTACATTCATTCTGTGGCCCATAATTAGATCTGCCGGGAGAAATCGCTGCACATTTCAGTGCCCCTCGGATGCAACATGCTTTGCATTATAAATGCTGTATGTGCGAAAATAAACGCGTGCACGAATCGGATCATATAGTTAAGAGTGGATGACTCTGAAAGGCTTTTATCTCCTCATTCATTACATGGTTCTGTGAGCTCCTTTCATTGCTTTTTTCTGGATGCCCTTTAGCTTGTATTAATTAGCTGCCATGTACTGTACAATGCTGCCTGCTAACTAGACTTGGCAACAAGAAATGTTAGATTAATTAATACAACATACACAAATCAGATCCACATCAGCTGATTTCACACTGAGATCAGCTGGTTGCTGAGGTTCCATTCCCATTATTCCACAAGGCCAAACATTATTTGTGTCTGATGCTAAAGCAGACTGTCTGCCCCCCATCCCTGACATTGCAGGAGATGTTGAGAAATATGGTTGGCACCAACAGAGTCTAGAATAAAATGCAGAGGCTGAGTGGCCCCAGAGTGCCTCCACAAGCATCATAGCACCACCAGCAGACACACACACACACACACACGCGCCTACAAAGGCTTCCCTCCACCTATACAGAGCACTGATCACTTTCTGGCCTCAGGCGTCCCTGGCAACACATTTTATTTGTGTGTGTGTCCCTGATCCATGTTTACCTGGAGACCAACCACCGACAGGTGAAGAACTGGAAGTGAGTGATGTGTCTGACAGCAGGTGAAGCCCTGGACTCTACTGCTCACACTGACTTAACGTTGCCCCCTACTGACTGAGGATTAATCAAGCTCTTTACTGATGCAGAGAGACAACCAGAAAATACACCAGGCACTAGCACATTAGAAAAGGATTCATTAATTATAATAACTTTGAGGACAAACTTTTTAAAAACAAACTTATCTTTATTTACTCCATCTCTTTTGTAACTCTACTGCAGTTTTGATCCATCATGAATAAAAAGAAGTCACTGCCTTCATATATTACCTCTGAATTAACAAAAACAGCGCTACAACAGGTATCACTTATTTAAAAAAAAAAAAAAAAGCCATTCACACAGAGACTCAGGCGCACACGGAAACAGCAGGACAGAAGGTTATGACAAGGTTATAAGGCTACAGGAGAACATGCGATTCAAAATGCAAACAAGTCTGGTGTGACAAATGTTAACTGCACCTGGACAAGGGGGGGGGGGGATCGGCATTGCTGGCAGTGATAACTGCGGTGGGTCCGACATCCGGTAAGAAGAGGAGAGCAACAATGAGCAAACCTCCAGTGGAAAGTTAATAAAATGACGGGACACAGTAGAACATGGTGAGATGGTGATGCAGGACAAAGTGCTACACAGGTGAACCGTGGGAATGTTTGGTCAGATGAACAACACCCTCCGCAGCGACACACCAGGAAAGGTGTCTGGAGATGGCCTCAGGATAAGAAGCACTGCAGGGCTGAAATTAAAAACTGCTTCTTCTGTGCTGAATATCCTTATGTATGGTTGAACCCAATTTATGTCTCAAGGGTCAGTTCAACCAACTGCAGAAAAGAGTTCCCTACTTTACTCTGGCAGTCTCCACTGTAGCTGTGACGTTTTATGGGTGGAAGCTTTAAGAAAGTTCAAACTATGCATGACTACATACTAGAAAAGTCCAAAGCTGTTTTATTTTTAAACCTTGTTAATCCAATTAAATATTGTGTGAACAAGATTAAAATATATATATACACATACACACACACACTTGAAAACTTTGTATACCACTAGACGTAAGAAAGACATTTGTTTTTGTGACTTGGGTGTAATTTTGTTTGAACTGACCCTTTAAGGCAACAAAACTCTTTTTCCAGTAACAATGACCCACAAACTGATCAATGACACCTAACAGCACAATCAATGGTCCCTGATGGTGTACACTAACTCCAATACACCACCCCCCCCCACTACCAAAGAAAACCTCAAGTATTCATAACATACGCCACACACGCATATATACACTGATATATCTGTTGTATGGTATATGAGGCTCAATCTTTGTCTAGTCTTCTACTGCATACAGTATGGTACATAAACCCACCCACTCAGCAGTGAAGCACAAGCACAGGACTGACAAGACGGGGTTTGAAAGGCAAAGACGTTCCACAGTTTTCTCGTCAGGAAAGAGGAAGCTCAGTGAAGGGACAAAAATAAGTGAGAGAAAGATAGTCTCCGGACTATCTACACACAGAAACAGCAGACAAGGTGAACAGCTATCCCATGAGATTAATAAGCACACTGTTGCTGTGTAGCGACCCACTACACTGGAACTCTTGGACTCAGACGTACGACAGTTTAAAGAGCAGCAGCCTCGGAATCCTGCTGAGCTGAGATAAAGCGACCGCAAATACTCTTTGCTGCATTTGAGTTTGTTGGGGGAGAAAGAAAAAAAAAGAGCCAGTCAACATCAGGTTGATGGGTACAAAAACAAACTGCTATGATGCGTTTTCTTCGCTGCATACATGAAAAAGAAAATAATAATTAAAACCCCATACACCACATAAAGCTTTGGAGGGTTGCACTCTGACATGGTAAGAGTCCAGGCTCCCCCTCCCCCGTCATTTGGGATATTTACATTCAGTAGTTCAGTCCAGGATAGAGCCAAAATAGAAAAAGAGACGAGCTCTTACAAAGCACAACTATCTGAGATTTCATTTTCGATTACAGAGATAAACAGATACCCAGTCACATCTGACAAGCAACTCTGGCAGTCTCTCTTTTGTCGGAACAGCTCCAAGTTCACCTGGGTTCGGCTGCTCTCTGAGACATCCACAGTAACAGCTATCGCCTGCCCCCTGCTGTGCAGTCAGTCCTGTTACAGTGGAGCATTGCTCTCCGAGCACTAGTGTCTGTGGTTCTGCTTGACAAAACAGTGAGACCCAAACCTCTCTGTTGCCAGTCTGTGGCCGACATGGGCCTGGTTGTTGGTCCAAGGAGTCCGCTGGCTTTTATTATTGCTCCTTTTAGTCCGGGCGGCTCTTAGCGCAGTTTGAGCTTGAAGGTGGAGATCTCCATGGGATCCAGGATAATGACGGAGTCGTTGGCCAAAGGCATGCCGGAGTGCATCAGGGTCAGAGACACGGGCTGGAGCAGCTGCAGGTCCAGGTTCTTGAAAAGTCCTGATACACTCAGCTGCAGAGGAGAGAAGGGAATGAGAGTCAAAAACATTAGAAAGTAAAAGCAGCCAGAAGGCAATTTAAAAATGCTCCATTACAAGTAAAATACTGCATTCAAAGTTTCATTTAAGTAAAAGTGCAGAGGTAATAGAACTGCAACAAAATGAACCTAAAAGTATGAGCAGTACAAGTAGTCATTATGTAGAAAATGTTCCCCGTGAGGCTTTATTATAGGTGCATTAAGACTTAAGCAGCACTTCAATTTTTTGTTGTTTGAGGTGGAGGTAATTTTAACTGCTTTATATACTTTTAGTAATATAATCTGTCACAATGCATCATAGTTTATAAACTGACCTTATGTTAAGTTTGCAAATCTAGTTCTGGAAACTAACCAATAGCTAGTGCTGTGAAATAAATGTGTTGGGGTAGAGGTTAACGGTGTCGTGGAAATCAATAAGAGGTTCTCAGGTAGTCTTTCTGTAATTTATCCAACAAATCAGTCAACAGCATAAAACAATACCACTATGGTGATCAGGAGATCACACTCAGTACAAAGAGCCAGTAAGTCACAAAGGAGAGACGTTACAGTCAGGTTTTGTATAACATCGGTCGACTATCACCCCACTAGTTGGAACCAATCAAAAATGTGTCTTAGGTATGTGGCCTTCATAGGTATCTTCTAGACAGGCAAGCAGGGGCCTGACAGTTGGGCTGTGTAGGTAACAGGCTATGTGTGTGTCAACAGACATTGGGTCTGTGGAGTGTCTGGGAGACAGAACTGTCTGAGAGGAAAAGAAAAGGTTATACAGCACAAATACACAAATAGTATGAACATCGAGCATACTGAGCAGATAGCTTATGTACTGTATGAATTTCACCTTCCCACTACAAAAGGTAGCAGAGAACAGAAATACTGAGGTAAATGTAATGGAAAACAGAGGAGTGTCCCTTTCTTTGTTTGTTTGGTTTTGCTTCGGTGGGAGTGTGTTTCTACTCTGACCTGTCCTTGTGTGGTGGTGCAGTTGAAGCCTAGGTTCTGAGGCTCCAGGGCACAGTCAAGCGCCAGACGGTGAAGAATCAAGGCTGTGTACGGAGATGGAGAGTGGAGGTCCTGCTGCTCACGCAACCACCACAAGAGACCTGCGTCAGTTTCATATAAAACACCTAACGCCAAAATGACTGTGTGTTATTGTCCGTGTGTGATCACCTGGCTCTGCAGGCAGCAGGTGGAGGTCGCAGGGAAACACGGACTTGAGAGGGGCGAAGGTTTGCAGAGGAGGGATGCCACGTCTTTTGGGCAGGACGGGTAGCGCCAAGACCTCATGGTTCAGGAAGGCGTTGGTCATGTGACTGAGTACAGATGGGAAGCTAGTTGTTGCACTGTCCACCATCTGGAGGAGTGCAAAGACAGATTTAAACTACAGCTGTAAGTGGCAGTGCAATTTTTATGACATCAGTAGCTCGTCTGTACACACACACACACACACACACACACACGCACACACACACACACTTTTGCTACTACGTGAGTAATGGGCTCCAAATAGTTTGTTAGAGTAGGTATTTTTCTAATTCTAGTCCCAACAGTGCTATTCAATCTACACTGGGTTTGTTACAGGCACAGCACTGCAATCTCACATTTTAA
Organism: Monopterus albus; assembly: GCF_001952655.1. Classification (NCBI taxonomy): domain Eukaryota; kingdom Metazoa; phylum Chordata; class Actinopteri; order Synbranchiformes; family Synbranchidae; genus Monopterus; species Monopterus albus. The sequence goes on from NW_018128040.1 coordinate 815,249, forward strand.
ATTTATGTATCTGATGTTTTGTGGCAAACCTGGGCAAAATCATCATACCCAAGTACCATCAGCAGTTCTAATGATAAAAGTGCAACCAATGGCAGTTATTCTTTTATAATGGCATTCATTTCCTTGATAAATGACATCATTTGTTACTTTCAATGCTGTTGTCATAAAGATGAACCATCTATGAGGTGGATGGAAGCAAAAAAATAGGAACAGGAGCTACAGCACAAACTAAGACACGGGCTAACAAGCATCCTCACTGTTGCCAAGGCAACATTACCTCTTGATCTCTGTCAGTCAAGATTTTGGAGAGGAAAGAATTAAACAAGGAGGAGAGTTTGGCAAAAAAGCCATCGAGCTGAAGGTAATGGAGTGGAAAGAGAAAAATTGAAAACAGAATTAGAAGGTGGAGGAGATAACAAAAGACAGATGCAGTGGTAATGAGCACAGGGGAAAAAAAATATGAAAAAAGGTGTTAATAAGCACAGAATGAAGGACAAAACTGCTATATTCAAGAACCTAGTGCAGAGCTCACAAAGAGTCTGATATGATTGCCCTGTTATTTCAACAGTGCTTGCCCAGCTTCAGTAACGCCTCCACTGTTGCCTTACTGACCTTGTTACCCATAGATCTCCTCTCCAGCAGCAGGCGGAAGCGGTTGGCTGTCTTCTTGTTGTCCTTAAGGCCCTGTCCCAGCCCACGATTATCATCCTGCATCAGCCGCCGGTCCATGATCACTTCAAGCTGGCCTGTGAAGGAGGAGGAGCAGCAGAAGCAGCGGGGACACCAACGTTAATAAAAAGTCTGTGTATTAAACTTTCAGACATCAATCGATGAAGACTTTGAACTATGCGTCACTGAAGAATGCCTCCATTATTCACATAACAAGGCTAAAAGGATTAGCTCAGTGAGGGTTATGAACCGTGTTGCACTCCTGACAACCTCTTGAGGGAAGACAACGAGAGATAAGGGCTTCAATACTATTCAATAAAAAGGCTAGAGCCAGTGCATAAAGAAAAAGAGTCAAGTGCAGAGATAGCTTAATAAAATGTGCTAAGATACAGACCACTCTCCAAGCTGCTGACACCCAGTGACTGAGCTGTGTGCAGTGTGAGGCGGTGATGGCTGTCCTGGATGTACGCCTGGCTCGGCATGGGATAGAAGTTGGCCTGCAAGGGAAGCTTTAGGTAGTGGTGACGGGGCTGGATCTGCAAGAAGAGACCAACCAAGCAATATGTCAGACTCGCAGCATTATCTTTATTAGCACTGGGAAAGTTAACTTGTTATTCCAGGATGGGACCGACCTGGAAGCCGTTGAGGTCTGTGTAAAAGACGTCTCCACTCTGGATGTCAGTGACCAGTCGCATGGCCAGCTCCTTATTGGTCTGATCTCTGATGTCCACCATGGTGGTGATGTCTAGAGACAAGCCATCCACCCCTGGAAACACAAAACCAGATACTCAAACCACAAACTCAAAGTAAATGGAAAGATGAGATTTGTAAATGCAGGAAAAATAATAAGTCATCAAAAAAAAAAAAAAAAAAAAAAAAAAAAAAAAAAAAAAAAAAAAAAAAAAAAAAAAAAAAAAAAGGCAGCAGGAAAAAAGTCCCTAACTGCACAATCTGGTGCCTCAAGCGCTTATTCCATTCTGCAGGTTTTGAGTCTCTTACCTGGCACATTGTGGATGCGAACACTCTGCTGAAAATGCTGGTAGTGTGCCACCACCTCAGAGAAGAGTGGCCCCTCCACCACGCGCACCGCAGGCGGCTCTTTCTGGTTGTAGGGCTGAAAGCAGGTGGGGAGAAAGTGGAGTCATGATCAGGAAAAAAAAATGGAACAGGAAGAAAGATGGAGAGAGGAATAGAAGGAGCCACCAAGAGAGTAAGTAGCAAGATACGTTAAACCAACTAATCCCCCTACACTCCTGTTTATTGTGTTGTTTTAAAAATGAAAATAAAAGATGAAGCAGCACGCAGGTCGGTCTGCCTCCCTGCCTCGAGCTCCCAGCATGACTCAGTGACAACAGCTGAGAGAATACCTTTGCTTTTCCATCAGGTAGGAACAGGTAAGCTCCACTTTTGTCTTTAGAGGGGCGAGTGCCGTAGACCATGAACTGCATCTGAACCTTCACTTCCTGAGGATCATCCTTGCATTTTATACTCTGCAGATACCGCGGAAGAGAGGGAATTAAAAAAACAGAGCTAGAAAGATGAAAGGATGTTCACTGTGATCAAACAACCCAGGTTTACTGGGAAATTCAGCTCATGGTTTTTCTTCAAGTAGATCAAAGTTAAAACAGATAAGGAGATACAGTAGTAAGATGTAAGAGCAGATAAATCACAAACCTCCAGCAGGCCTGTAGATCCAGAGAAGCCCAGTGTGAGATACTGGCTGCTGATGTAAAAGGTCTGAGGGTCGGACTCCTGAGAGCGGACAGGAAGCGGGTCTGCGGCCCGGGCAGTGACTCCACGACCGGGCAGCCTGAGCAGCGTGTTGGAGCGGAGCGTCAAGGGCGAGTCTGGAGAGTCGTAAAGATGGAAAACAGCCAGACCCAGAGGCGGCAGGCGAACCATGAACGTCGCCTGAACAAAAGGTCGAAGAACGGTTGGATATGAATAAATTAGTCTTGCGCAAAAATGTCACATATACAAAAAGCTTGTGTTTTACAGCCCTGGCTTCATTTTCCTTGTTAAATAGAGCAGCGAGTGTTGACCACGAGGCATTCATTAAAAGTTAAACGCGTTTACACATTGGCAACAAGGGTGCTGTAATTAAAATGTGATGAGACTGTGTTAATGAAACTGTTGGTATTTCTTTGTTACATATAAATTCATTGCTTTCTGTGGGTGGAGAGAGAATTTTATTTGAGAAATAAATTAATCTCCTGTCGATTCAATACATTACTTGAGCTGGTTCGGTAAGTGTGGGTTTTCTTTTTTGTTTGTTCTTTGAGAAGTGACACTGCTGCTTGCAGGCAGACATCAAACGAAGAAAGAATATATACACTCTCTCTGAGCCAGTCTTTCAAAAAAAAAAAATCATTCTAGTTTGAGTGTTCACACACACACTGAGAGCAGTCTGGGGTTTATCGTCTCAAGGGAACTTTGATATGTGGACAAACCAGCACCCTTACAACACAGCATCAGTACTGGTTGTTTAGTTTTGTTTTGTGCATTCACATAATGTCTAGTGAAGCTTAAATAAAAGAATAATCCGCCAATTTAGCACCGTTAGGCTCATTAATAAGTTTAAAAACCAAAATGTATTTATTTTTTTATCCCGTGCATTAGCCTGGCGCCTACACTAGCCACAGTGCCACTCAGCCACGGCCAGAGCAGTTGGACATTCAGCCGCATCGAGTTAGCAGCAGCTAACCTCTGCTTGATGCTGGCAGGATCACCCATTTCCAGATTTCCTTTCATTTTCAAGCTTGTATTTTTCCCCACTCTGAACCAACACCACAAAAGGCTTTTAGAAATATGTGTGAATCAATGCAGTTCCCCTTCAACAGCTACAATCGATCAGCCCCCAAACATCTCCTGTGCATTACCAGCTAACAACCTGTCCAGACTGGGTGGGTTTTAGCTTTTTCTACATATGTGCGAGCCTTTAAGTCTTTTCTTCTTCCCACCCAACTAATGGCTCTGTACTGGGCCATGAGCGGTGCCAGAACGATTCTCAGTGCACAGCAGTACTGTGGCTGAAAGAACCCAGTGTTGACACTGTGCAGACACTGCTGCTGTGCAAGTGATATGCCAGTTTCACTACGCAGACACCAGCAGTGCCTCATGAATTCAGAATCTCACCTCAAATACTTCTGCACTCATTTGACTAGCAGAGCTCCACTGAGCACTCAGCTGCACAGGGAGGGTCTGTCCATCCTCAGTAAGCACCCGCACCCTGACTGTGTTGACTAGTACTGTCACCACACACAGCCGCTCCTGCTCGATGGGGTTGAAGAGAACCACGTACCTGGCAGAGAGAGGGAAAACACAATCATAAGCACAGGATGGTGGAGGAGTGGCTGAGGGTGGAGGCAGTGGAAATGAAAGACGCAAGGGGATGCAGATAATACCTCGGCCCCGCTGGGTCCAGCTCAATTAAAGTGCGCTGAGGCAGAGAGTCCTGAGTAGCACGCCTGTCATCCTACAAAAGGACAATACAAAACAGGAAATGCAGAAAATAGTCCATTAGGCAGAAATAAACAGGTTTTTCAAAAAGTTCATTAAATGGCGGCAGAAGTGTCGCAGCACGTTTCCTCTCACCGTCTCCAGGAAGGGCTCCGTCTGGTAAAAACGATAAAATTCTTTGTTCTTCATAACCAGGAAATGAGCTGCATTGATGATTACTCTCTTCAGGCCAATGAGTGAACGTAGTAATCTGGAGAAGAGGAGGTGGAATCAATGGCGGACTGCAGCAGTCACATGAGTCCCATTGGTATTTTGATTCATAGTATTGAAAGGGAAGGTATAAAATAGCTGCAGAGAACTAGAAAGTGGGTGCTAGAGTTTTTCTATTTCAATATAAAATTACATATTTAAAAGAACTAATCTATTTAATCCACATTGTCGCTTCCCTCCAAACCCCAGCTTCTTACTTGGTGCCATAGTCAATGACAACATTCTCCTTGGCAGTGCCAGTGATGGCGTCATGATGCTGGAAGAGGCCAACAGAACGCCTCGCGTCCACTAGCAGGGCGTAATCTGAAACGGGGTAGCGTCCTTCCATTCCCGCATGACGAGCATTTGCAACAGCCAGGCTGTAGAGGATCTCTGCCCCCCTGAAGGACAACGAGTTACCACCGAGAAGTGGGGGAAATGAACATTAGATACAAGAACAATTTCTGCAGCAAAAGCGATTTGATATTAGATGCGGTAGCTTCATTTAGTCAGATAAAGGTGTGTCCACATTATTACATTTTTTTGAAACAACTGTTGATCGTTTGGAAAAAGTATTTTGCAATACTGGCTGTTTTTATAATGTGTCAGAAATTAGACATGAAACTAGAGTGAAACCTTACACAGCATCAGTGAGCATTATAAACTTACTTAGTTGTTGACTAACATGCATTTAAAACTTGTCTATCCACTTGGGAGTGAGAGTAGGTTCCAACTGTATCCTGATCTGGATTGTCACTTTGATTTGACTACAGGATTTTGAAGGTAGACGTATGTACCACAACCTCAAGAGGCACAACTACATCTTGTTAGCGAATAAAAATATAAGCTAATACACAGCAGGTTGTGGCCGTCAGTTGGCATTGATGTGTGATTAAACCAACCACACCTGAGGTGCGACTCGATCACACGGTCAAGGCTCTTGTAAAAGGGCCGAGAGGTGAAATAGCCGGTCCAGTAGTGGTCCTCACGGTCTGCATAGGCAAAGAAATCTCCACTAAGCACTGGGTAGTCTGCAGGTCTGGATCCCTGGGCCACTCCGTGCGCTTTGTACACAGCACTGAAATAGTCTGTGAGAGTCCCGAACTGAGCCTGGAGACAGATGACAGAGGAGTTGTTGATAAAAAGCTGAACAGAAGAACCAAACAGCTCTCATTATTATGCATGCACCTCTCATCTCACCCTGCATCTTCTGAACCGAATATCAAGATGTGACAGATTCTTTGTTCTGTCAGCAGGTTAAAATACCACTGCATGATTTATTATCGCGAGTCAGGTTATACACTCGTATCTGACACATCGCACGCTGAGATGCAAGAGAACAATCCAAAAATCCAAAGTTGGCAATGTGATTTGTAACAGCAGACAAATTATTTTGTCACCTGTACATGCATCTCGGGGTGAGAATTCATGTAGTCAAACAACTTCTGGTAGTTGATGTACTGCTGATCCCACTCCAGGGCCTTGTCATAGCGGAAATCGTCTCCCAGAGGGACGAGAAGCACCTTGCTGCGGTAGAGTTTGGACTTCTTACGGTACTGATCCAGGAGCAGCTGAGCCCTGATTGAAGAGGAAGAGAGGAGAGGAAAAAATAAAAAAAAGAGAGATAAAACTAAAGACATTTCTTGGCATCAAACCTTCCGTTTCCATACATCATTTTTCAATGAAATTACCGACCTTGGAAGGAGAACAATCAAATTAACCTTGGGGGTATTTGCCATCAGCCATTGAAATATGTTCTCTGGAAAGTTCTTTGGGTCCTTTAAAAGCTGCTTAATGTGACTACAGGGCTATCTGCAGTCTGAGTCTGTCTCCAGCCGGTCCTCCACCCACTCTCGCTGTTGTCTCTGGCACAAGTTCAGGTTTATTTTATTTGTAGGGGACCGACGGAGAAGACTGACCAGAAATACTGTGTATGTATGTGTGAGCAGCTACAGCTGAGTAACAGTACTACGCACAAAATTAACAAGGGCCAGTATCTTTTTTTTTACATTAAAAAAAAAACAACCTACAATTCCTCACCTTTACAATTTTGGAAGGAGAGAGTGTATCTTAAAGTGCCTCAAATAATTCAGATACCAAACTCGGCGCCACTTAAGTTTCTGACAATCTTATTAATTAATCCGTCCACAGAAACGTCTGCAATAAGCCTTTCAGCTGGTATTTGACCTGAGCTGGCATACTGGTCTAACAGACATCCCCAAAAATGTGTTCTCTACACCAAAGTCTTTGTATGTGCACAGAGGAGGGGCTCACCTCTCTGCTACATTGGCCTCCCCCACACTTTTCGGTGGCACTTTCCAGGGACAGTTTATCCGACCACCTGGTAGCCTCTTAAAGTCAAACTGGCAGCAGATCTTTGGATCGGGCCCGCAGGTGTGAGGCACATCGTAGCTGTAGAACGGCATCATGTGGCAAAAGATGTCTGTGCTCGATCCAGTGTCTGTCAAAGGGGGATAAAGAAGCCATTAGCTCCAGAGACGTCCAATATTGTCAGTAGCCTCAAAACACCAGCATGAAATACACTAAAAGGCATGTCCTGCTCTGTTTAAGGATGGTGTTTATGGTCACAGATACACATCAGTGCAAAATAACTTGTTGGAAGTTTACGTTCACGCCCACTGTGTTCTCTGAGGAATGTCAGAAATCATTCAAGAAAAAGTAGCATTAAGTAAATGACAACATTCCGTTACAAAGCAGTGCAATATTTGAGGATTTCTTCTGAGAAAAACAGACAGTAAAGCTTCAGCACAGAACCAATTCATTAAGAAATAGCAATGAAGATAGCTCTTCTCAACCTATTACACACTATTTGTCCTAAAAATTTCCTTTCAACGGCCATAACAAGTGGCATGACTCATTATCCAACGAGCTCAGTAAAAATAAGCCCATGAGTCAAATGCAATCTCTGGCTCTGTTTCGCTCACCCCAGGCCTGCCTCCACATAAACTCCAAGCTGCGGGTGGAGGCAAAGTGTTTTTTGATGGAGTAGTGGATCCTCTGGATGAGCATGCTGGTCAGGTTGGCCCTCTTCAGCAAGTAGGGCATAGTAGCACTGTGACCAAACGGGTCTACTGCCCAGCCACTGCGAGGAATGACACCTGGTTAGCAGGAAGCAAGAACTTCAGTTAAAAGAAAGGAACGCATCTTTTTGCAAACCAGCAAAAAGTGCTGAAGGTTGCACAAAGTATTTCACCAGCCAGCCAGAGGCTACACCTCCTGCATTTGGGATGACAAGCTCAGACCATTAGCACTGAGAGGGATATAGTGACAAAAACTGGAATAAAGGCAAAAAATCGTAACATTTCAAAAGACAGATGGAAGCTTCTTAACGACTAAAGCTAAATGAAAATAATGGATTGTGCACCTAGATTCCTCTCCAGCCACTGATGTCCTTCAATGAGCTGATCTATCATGGCAAAGTAGTGAGCGTTGGCCTCATCCGTCATTACCCAGCCTCCTGTCACAATCTCTAGCTGCCCTCCCAGGATCAGTCTGTTGAAGAGAGAGGATTAAGAAAGCAAGGTGAGAATAATCCAGCCCTGAAGAGGTAGAGTCGCATTAACCAGATAACAAGCTATTTTTAGAGCAACCACAATGTGCCAGCAGATACCATCCATTGTCTAAAACACTGTCTCCAATCGCCCTCAGATTCTGGAGGAGAACTAAAAGGCAGAACTGCCGTGACTCACTTGCGCATGGCCTCCTGTTTATGTACGTCTGCAGTCTCCCACCACTTGGAGAAGAACGAAATCTCAGACCAGATGAACTTCCTGCGAGGATCCTCGGCCAGCTTCACCACCATGTTGTTTAGAATATGCTGCGTCTGATCTGTGAAGTACTTGTCAAAAGTCTTGATCCAACCTAATAAAACAAGATACAACTAAGAAATGTGCACAACAGTTGGCAAAACAGCCTGTCCACCACAAACTGGGCTGTGTTAGGCAACACGCCTCCACCGCTACCCCTTTATCTCGCCGGCTGATACAGACAAAAAGGCAGAGCAGGTAAACAGACAGAGCAGCGCTGTAACAAATCATATTTTATTCAAAGAGACCTGTTCTGCTCAGAAAGCTGTTTACAGAGTGGCTTCAAAGGAAGTGACTAAAATTGCTTGCACTTTTATTTTGTGATGCCGAGTGTCACAGCCTAGAAATATCCAGTCAAATATTTATCTTACCTATTTGCAGGCTAATTTAGTTTACAGAGATCAAAGTTCCACATCCTTTTGCACTCTCTCACAAGCCACTGGCGTCTCCCCCATGTATCTGACTAAACCCTCAAAATCCCTTCTTTGCATTTAGAGATATGAGCCTTATATCAATAAAGCTGCTTTCACATGTCTTCACTGTGATTTCTGGTAACAAAAACTCTATGTCTATGAACACAGGACATGGGAAAGTGGCACCAAAAAAAATTTACTTGAGAGAAAAAAAACAACAACTTTGCAGCAAATTTGAAACCTATTCCAATTGTTGACTAAAACAGTTTGACAAAATGTGCAATTCTCTGCAGCCTGTCAACATATCAATAACTGTTAAATCAGCAAGCATGTGGCAGGCTGGTAAATAAGTTTAATGGAAGTGTCAGTCTAAAATAGAATCTCAGCCAATGCCACCTATAAATAGCTGCAATTTTCCCAATGCCAATATCTTTCTAATTTCATTGTTTGTGGGTAAGCCATCAATCATGTCAACATTATGCTAATAATAACGAGTATGAATCACATTCTCAATGATTTCTGCGGCCCTATCACTAGCCTCCCACTCAGGTAAGGCCACACAGTAGCTGGCTTGTCAGACAAGATGCAGTCTTGGGGGGGGGGGGGGGGGTTTATTGTCCTTAGGCTGTGAAACACTGATCAGAGCATTTTTATAAACTTGCTGTGAGACATTTTCACTGTGTGTGAAAATGCCGTCGCAACTCACCTGGATCATTGTGGGAGTGAGGGACCACAAACACTTGAAGCGGTTCACTGTCCCACTCGTCGGGCTCATAAGTAATGTCAAAGCCCTGTTTCCACACGCCGCCATCAGGGTTGTCAAACTTCAGGAGTGTGTACACATCCAGCATCTAAATTGAAACATAAACCCGTCATTTGCTCACTAATACAGCGTAGCAACAACAGCACCAGCACAAAACTAGTCATTTAAACAGCTCACCTGAACGTCTGCTTGAACACGGCTGCCTACAGCAAACTGGCAATCCTGGGGTTTGACAGCGAGGAAAGTAGGGCGGCCGTCGAAGGGTAGGACCCAGGAACCGTTGGCACTTCTGAATGGCAGGTGGCCACTGGGAGACACGGCTCCTGTGTCTGTGAGCTCCATCACAGAGTCCTTTATGTGACTGATGATTTGATGGTTTTCCTCCAGGAGCTGCTCCAGCTGCTCTATCCGATTCTGCAGAACTGAGATTTGGCTCTAAAACAGAGTAGGAACATAATAAAAGTCACAGCTGTATAACATTACAAAACATCTGCTGATCCAACTCGCGTTCTTTTCCTCTGATTCACTGAACAAACTTTATTTCAGCCTAACACTAGACATCTGACAATCTGTAAATAAAAATCTCCTCATTTAGTCAAAGTAACAAATAGTATGAGATTTAGAATTTTTTCAGTCGACACAAGATATCTGCAGACAGTAAGTATATGATTGGCCACAGCCGTTTACATGTGAACATTCACACAAGCAAAAAAATAAATACTATTTAACTTTGGCTTACAGGAGACAAAAAGTTGAATACAATATGTTTCTGCTCCTGGTGTACCAAAACATAAATATGCAAAAGAAAATCTAAACTTATTACTACAGTTATCACTACAGCAAACACTCTTACCCGTGGAAAGTTCCCACCATTCTGACGCCTTGCAGGGTCATGTTGGACTCGATCCAACATCAGATACAGCGAGAATACAGCCACACAGAATATGGCCCCTCCACACACCGTCACCTGTTTCCTCAGCTTCATCTTCCTCCGGAGTGCTCTTCTTTACGGGCTTTAAATTACAAAAATGACCTTGAGCACAGAAAAACAGTTCTTGAAAACTGTAAAGCAATCCTTCACAGTTAAAAAAAAAAAAAGAGAGACAGAGAGAAAGTGACCAGCTATACCACAATTAATGGTCCAGTTTCACGCCTGCGATGCCTGTAATCTCTACTAAGCATAGTGGAGACCACAGCAGAAAAGGCTACAGCAGCGGACAAGGATCCTAAATCAGCAAGAGCTGGCAAGAAGTCTGTTGGCTTTGGCCAAACCACAGCCTCCGGTGGGCTCCTTCAAAGTAGCCCTTGTGCTTAACCATCCAAACTGATGAAATTGCAGGAAAAGGAGGGAGGGGGGAAGAGCATCAGGCAGAAGGGGCTTAAACAGGGCGCCTAGTGTCCCCGCAGCATGATGTGCGTTGCTGCGGGGCTGCTCTCCTGGTCCTACAGCAGAGTCTAATCCTCCAGTACAGCCAGAGTCCCCTTTTGCTCAGTTGGCCTCCCGTGCCATAACAGTTCCACACTCAGCTCGGGCAGAGCAAAAACACAGGCTGAGAAACAGAGCGACTTGGCTCAAAACAGCAGCTTTTTAATCAAGGCTCAACTCTGCCCAAAGCAGCTTCAGGAATGAAAATGAGACACATGTCATTCTTCTCGCAGTAGCATAGTGAAGATCTACCGTGGCACCACAGGCAGTGTGTGTGTCTGTCCTTGATCCCAAGAAACCAAGGTGAAATCGCATCAGTCTTCTTCAGCTGTTGGGGAAATGTGAGATTAATAGATTGTGCAAAAATATGTATTCAGCTGACCATTTCAAGAGGGAAACCGATGCTGACAAAAAGTACAAGTTATAGGGAGCGTGTGGTACAGTGAAAGGTACTTCATGGTCAATGTTTCGCACTGTGTGCATATTCAACATGATCATAATCTGATCACCTCTCAGGCTGGGGACTATGTTAACATTACCAAGGAGACTTGGCACTTACATTTCCTTAGAC